>NC_079873.1:24178752-24482151 GCF_023065955.2 Ursus arctos | reverse complement strand
AATATAATACATTTACCGATATCAAGACCTAAGAGCTTTTGAAATCACTCACCCACATACCAACCTCACACCTGACTTTCCACATTATCATCTTCCCAAATGCTTAGATCATTTAATGTGTATTTCTGTGAGTGTATGTTTATTAGTGGGCCAAGACTGAACATTTTAGATGTAGGCCAGAAGAAGGAATCTCATATCAGGGATTAATAGCTAGGGAACCCCCCGCCCCCGCCCCCAGTATACTTCTTTAGCTTTAGTTAGTTCAAGATGCTATGGCAAATGGTAATTTTTAAAATTATAAAATCCAAACCTCTCTCTTTTCTTAAGATTTTACTTATTTATTTGAGAGAGAGAAAGCAGGAGCAGGAGGAGGGGCAGAGAGAGAGGGAGAAGCAGACTCCCCACGGAGCAGGGAGCCCAATGTGGGGCTCGATCCCATGAGCTGAGCTGAAGGCAGCCGCTTAACCGACTGAGCCAGCCACGTGACCCCCAAACCTCTCATTTTTAGTGGTAAAGATATGAGGCCCTCCTTGCTTATTTTGGCTGCTATATTCCTACCAATCTTACCAGGATCAGCTGGTTAGACATTAGCTGAAGGTGATATATATACGCGTCCTTTCAAATTCCTTGTTAAACTCTTCATTGGCACCTTGCTTCCAGATCTGTCAGGGCATGGGTTCACCACTGTGACAGCATATTAGAATTGCCGGGAGAGTTTATTAAAAGGCAAATGCTTGACTTCCATCTCCAGAGACTCAGATTTAATTTCTCTGGGTGAAGCTCAAGAACAGGGATTTTTAAAAAGTTCCCACAGATGATTTGAATATTGAGAACCTCTTCCTAGAATAAAGAAAAAGCAAAGGAAAATGGAAGAAAGTCCCTTAATTCTACAGTATTTCTTGTCCTTGTTTTTGCCTCATATCCTCAATATTTGAGTATAATACTCTTTTTTTACTCAGTTAGAGGAATAATTTTTTTTTTTACTCTTAAGGAAAAAAAAAAGAGTACTTTCCAGAGATCATTTCCATCCATTGCCACCTTAAAAAATAGAGCACTGGGTCCACAGTAACCCCTGAGATCTCTAGAAACCTTTAATAAAGTGTTCTTCTGAAAAAGCTCTAATCTTTTTTTGACTTTATTTTTTTAGAGCAGTTTTAGATTCACAGAAAAATTGAGAGGAAGGTACAGAGATTTCCCATGTACCTCTCATCCCCACACAAGAGCTTTAATCTTTTTTTTTTTTTTAAAGATTTTATTTATTTATTCGACAGAGATAGAGACAGCCAGCGAGAGAGGGAACACAAGCAGGGGGAGTGGGAGAGGAAGAAGCAGGCTCCCAGCAGAGGAGCCTGATGTGGGGCTCGATTCCAGAACGCTGGGATCACGCCCTGAGCCGAAGGCAGACGCTTAACCGCTGTGCCACCCAGGCGCCCCAAGAGCTTTAATCTTTAATCACAGTTCATTACTTGCTCCTCTTCCTACTCCTCTTCTTTATACTCCTTTTTCCTACAATATTTTTTGGACAGGAATTTAGAAAGGGTTTTCAAAAGAGATTTCCAAAAGCAAGTAAAAGAAAGAAGTGCAAAAATGAGGCTCAGATTTTCTGCAAGTCATGTCACAACTCTGTGACCGCTTTATACAACCCATAAAACATGCAGCTAGAGTATCATAGTTATTTACGTGTTTTATTTACACTAGCAAATTATAAACTCTTTTGGAATAAGAACAATGCATTATGCCTTGGGTTACTTTACACATCAGTCTTTCTAGTAGGTTCAAAAAACGGCGCCAATACTGAGATTGCCACATACCTTGTACCATTTCTCAGTCCTCATCTCTCACATACTCATACTCTTATTTTTGTTCATTTTTATTTGCTTTTATTTTTAATTTTTTTAGAGAGAGAGCTAGAGAGCGAGTGGGGTGAGGGGAGAAGTAGAAGGAGAGGGACAGAGAGAATCTTTAGCAGGCTCCACACCCAGCATGAAGCCCCACACAGGGCTTGATCTCACGATCCTGAGATCATGAGCTGAGCCCAAATCAAGAGTTGGATGCTTAAGCAACTAAGTCAGCCAGGCACCCCATTTTTACAAAAGGTCTTTTATTTAACTCCTAAAGCTATTAAAAGTGCACTAAATGGGGGCACCTGGGTGGCTCAGGGGTTAGGCATCTGCCTTCAGCTTGGGTCATGATCCTGGGGTCCTGGGATCGAGCCCCACATCGGGCTCCCTGCTCAGTAGGGAGCCTGCTTCTCCCTCTCCCACTCCCCCTGCTTGTGCGCATTCTCTCTCTCTGTCAAATATATAAATAAAATCTTTAAAAAAATTAGAAGTGCACTAAATGATAAAAAGAATTATACACCATGACCAAGCGGATTTATACCAGGTATGCAAAGCTGGTTCAATACTGAAAATCAACTGATGTAACCCATCACCTCAGTAGGCTAAAAAAATCTACATGATCACGTCATTAGATGCAGAAAAAGCACGTGACAAAATTTAACACTCATTTGTGATAAAAAAAAAAAACACTCAGTAGGCTAGGAATTAAAAGGAACTTCCTCAGTTTGATAAAGATCATCTACAAAGACCTACAGCTAACATTTCAGTTGATGGTACGAAACTCAAAGCTATCGTAGTAAGATCAGGAGAAGGAGAAGTATGTCTCCTGCTGCCACTGCTTTACAATGTGGTAGTGGAAGTCCTAGCTAATGCAGTAAGTCAAGAAAAGGAAATAAAAGATACACACATCTGGAAGAAAGAAATAGAACTGTCCCTGTTTACAGATGACATTATTATTTATGTAGAAAATCTGAAAGAATTGACCAAAACCCCTGGAACTAATAAGTAATTATAGCAAAGTTGCAGGATACAAGGCTAGTACATAGGAGCCAACTGCTCTCCTATATACCAGTACAAAGAAGTGGAATCTGAAATTTAACATTTATATCAGAACCCCCCCCAAATGAAATGCTCAGCCGGGATTCTGCTTCTCCCTCTACCCCTCTCCCCTGTTTCTGATCTCTCTCAGGCTCTGTCTCTCTCTCAAATAAATAAATAAAATCTTAAAAAAAGAAGCCTCTAGCTAAAAGGGAAAGAAAGGACAGGGTGGTGGGTTGGCCATGGGGAAGCAAGAGAAAGGGAGGGATAAGAAGTGAATTCCAAAGTTCTAACTTACGTGACTGTACGGTGTCACCAATTGAGAAAGAAAAATACCAGAGGAGGAGGAACAGTTGAGTCTGTGACCCAGTTGAGATGGCAGTAGAGAGTAAAATCTGAGCTAGACGGGGAGCTTAGAGAGCCATCAGAACATAGTTGGTGGTCAGAGCCATTCTGCAATGAGACTGCCCTGAGAGAATTGAAAATGAGAAGATAGGAGACCAAGCCTTGGGGAGCTCTAAGAGGTGAGTGGCCACTGCTTGGTTTGAGTAGCACAGGTGTACAGAGAACCAAGGCAGCTACTTCATGATAGTTTATAAAAGGAAAGAGCTTGGGGGAAGGGTAGAGAGTTGTAGTGTCAAATGCAGCAAAGGGGGTAATGTGAATAGGATGAAAAATATCTACTTGGGAGTGAGAACATTTCAGTTGAATTTTGACGGCTGAATTCAGACAGCTCCGGGTTGATGACCAAGTGTGATGTCATGTAGGAGTGGAACTAGGATGAGGCAAACAAGGCGATCTGGGAACAAAATTTAAGGAAGCACTCATTCTTATGGTCCTTCAAGTCCAGAGAGAGGAGGAGGCAGATATAAACCCATTAGCCAAATGCCCAGGCAATGTCCAAGCTCCAGGTCAAGCAGTTAACCCTAGGAAGGTCTGGAGGCACAAAGACTTTAGGGACAAATTCATAGTGGGGAGTGGCTGCTGCTCTAGGAAAAAATGTCCAAGGTCAAGGTTAGAAGGGAAGCAAATGAGTCACTGACTTAGGGCAGTAGATTCTAGATCAAGTCATCTTACATTACAGTGAACCGCATGAAATTTCTGACACTTGGCCATTTCGGATCTACAGAATGGCAATTTCATATATTTCAGTGTTATTCATATATTTCCACCAAGGCACGTGCAGTTCTGGGATCTGAATGGAGTCCAAATTGAAAAATAAGCGTTTGGAGGTCCTACCTGTGAATGTGAACATAGATAATCAAGCGACCCTTATCATGCGCAAAACACTTTCTGGCATATTTTGTGCTGTTTTTGTCCACAGGAGCCCAGTGGCATTTTTTTCTAAGTAGACTGTAAATTCTTCTAGTAGAAGGGTATTTCTGGCACTCCTAGATTCAAAGCTTTAAAAAGCCACATTTAGAGCACCAGTAGGTATACAATTGATTCTCGATAGACGGAAGATGAAGGAGGCATAAAAAGGTGTTCTCCCTACATGAAAGCTAGATTTTCCTTGAAAGAGAGCAACCATCTTCAGCATCTTTACATCAGTAATACTTTATTTTAGTAACGGCTTGAATACAATATGATAGCTAGATAGCTAGCCAGACAGATAAATAGAGAGGTGGATGGATAAATATGAGGATATAGACCCAGAGATTTGGCTTACTTTCACTATTTTTATTATGCATTTCCTTTCATGTTTTCAGTGGGTTTTAAACCTTTGAGGAAGTTTTTCCCTTGCGCCATTTGAAATCTGAAAGGTAGTTTAAATTTAGACATACTTATTTTATTAAAACTCATTGCTTTTCTTATCAGTGAACTCATGCCATGCAATTTTTGGGCAAAATTATTTCAAGTGAAGCTGAGAGGGGATCCGGATTCAAGTACTCAATTCATTTTCTCTTTGCATAAAAATATCTCATTGCAGAGACAGGTTTCTAATTTCCAGCTGTGGTTTTCAAGTCTTTTTTTTAATGATTTCTATGTTTGTATTGGGCCAGGCAAGCAACTTATATTAGTTCAAGTGGAGCTATTGGGATGCATTGGAAAATGCTGCTAAAAGAAGAATTATATCGAATAATAAATGCGATGTAATATATGTACATATATATGAATTTATTTGTGCTTTGTGATTATGTAATTCACAAATTCACGAATTATGCATCTTGATAAATGAAAGGATATCTCAGGCTGTCTCTAACCAATTTACAATCCCTTAGGCGCAGTGTAGAAAGAGAGAGGAATGTGAATCTTTTACCAATTTCCTGGATACCTAAATTCACCCTTAGATCCACAATTCCTTATTTGCAATTTGAAATTCCTAAAAGCTCTGAAAACTGAAAGCGTTTTGGTAATGTAAGTCATTTGGTGGCCAAACTTTCCTTGAAGCTGCTAAAAGGCAGCTTATAGTCTTTATTTATTGCTTAGTGTAAGGATTCATATGTTTTGCTGCAGACATTACTCTGATTATGGGGTATGCTCCTGAACTCTCTTGAGATGGTAGGTAATACATGGTATAGATACACCATATTATACTGCCACATTCTGAATAATAATTTTGAATTCAGAACCACACATCATGTCCGCGCCCCTCAGGAGGAGCTGATGGACTTCACCCTGTCTCCTTCCCTCTGCAAAGTGTTCTCAGGATATCTGAACAGTTACTAGAGGATCAAGGACTCTGGGCTTTATCTCAAGAGCCAAGTGAGAGGATTCAAGAGAGTAGCCTGGAGTGTGTTGACTAGTACTTTCTAAAATCAAATCCAGGGCACTTGAAAAAAGTATATATAATTGTTGTTATCGTTTTTCCAGCTTTATTGAGATACTACTGACATATAACATATGTAAAGTATACCATCTGATGATGTGATACACATATGTATTGTGAAGTGATCAGCACAATAAGGGTAGTTAATGCCTCCATCCCCTCACATAATTATCATCGTTTGTGGTGATAACTTTTAAGATCTCTCTTAAAAACTTTGAAGTATATTATACAGCATTGTTAATTATAGACACTATGACATTAGGTTTCCAGAACGTATTCACCTAATAGCCAGAAGTGTGCAGCCTCTGAACAACATCTCCCCACTTCTACCACCCAGGAGCCCCTGGAAACCATGATTCTACTCTCTGATTATATGAGGTCAGCCTTTCTGATTCCACATGTAAGTGAGAACACACAGTATTTGTTTTTCTCTATTTTATTTAGCATGATGCCTTCAAGGTCCATCATGTTGTCACAAAAGGCAGGATTTCCTTAATCTTTGTGGCTGGACCATATTCCATTGTGTGTGTATACCACATTTTCTTTATCCATTCATTTGCGCATGGACAGCTAGGTTGTTTTTCTGTCTTGGCTATTGTGAACAATGCCGCAACGAACATGGGGGTGCCGAGAATTCTTCGAGAGAGTGATTTCATTTCTTTCACATACATACCGGGAGAGAGGGTTGCTGGATCATCTTGTGGTTCTATTTTTAGTTTTCTGAGGAATCTCCATACTGTTTTCCACAGTGGCTGTTCCAATTTACATTCCTACCCACAGCACACAAGGGTTCCCTCTTTTTCCATAGCTTTGCCAACAGAATATAGTTTTTAAAAAAGGAAAGAGTAGTTTCTGAACCAGCACCAGAATTCTCAATCTGGTGTTCTGAAACCCTCAATGCATGTTAAAACATGTATGGAAATTGTGCCTGTTTTACCCACGAAGGTCTATGTACTCTTCTTGAAGAATGGCTACGCCACTTGCACCAAATTCCCCAACAAGTGACTCAGAAATGATTGAAAACTGCCTCAGGAGATAGTGGCAGGAAGAAAACAACATTGATGGTGGGTAATCGAGGGACCCAGGTACTGTCTAAGGCAGTTAAAATAAGAATAGCTACCGCTTTCCAAACAATTAAATGGGGCACACATTGTACTATGTGCTATGATCTTCCAGTTCATAAGGGGCCTACGTGAATAATATGGTGGCTGTGGAAATAATTTAATATCTTATCATTTGGGTATTCAAATGTGTGCCGAAAACAGAAATCTGGGCTCAGGAGATATGACCGCTTTAAGAGCTCATCTCCCGCCCTACCTTCATCCCCATACAGTTCCAGCATTAATTACCCTTGTGAACAGGGGCTTTAAAAACTTAAATCTTAGAACTCTGCCTTCTCTCTAATATCCTGGTATAAAAAAACCAATTCAAATCAGAAAGTTGGGTTGGCTTGTAGCCCCCGCATCATTCCACAGAGTCTTTAGTCAATTACAGATACTCTAAACACCCCTACAATAACTCTCAAATTCCCACGGAATAAGTGTGACTTGAGGAAGAAGGGAGTATATTTAAAGATTCCAGTAGCAGCCATGGGTGTTTTCCATGTCTCTACGTAGATGGATTTTTTTTTGGGTATATGCTTAGGCTATGAATATTTTTTGATGAGCTTTAATGACTTTTTAATGTTGCTAGTATAACATCGCAACAAACATCCCCTTATATACAATGTCTTCATATTAGTGTGCACATGCGTACATAGAGAGTGACCACTTTTTTTTATAGCGAGAACTTTTTGTGAAATGAGAAAGTGTGACAAAAATTACATAAGATCACAATAACCTATACGATCTGTGTAAGAAAACTGGTTTTCAAAAAAACGATTGGAGGAAGTACAGCAAAATGCAAGGGGTACTGTAACCCACCCTGGAGCACGAAGGGAACGTCTAGGTGTAAATCCATAAAATCTGGAGTTGTTCCAGCTATCAGATGAGGGTCTGGAAGGATCTTGGTTAAGCACTGCCACACTCTCTGAGTCCAAAAGAAAATGATCTTCAAATCCAGAGAGTGAGCAAGTGAGAGAGGGATCGAGAATAGACTAAAAAACACATGAATAACTGGCTTTGAGAGGTTAAGTTTTACTGTCTTTGAGTATTTCCTTAATATACGTAAAAATATAGATGGATTTTTTAAAAGAGGCATACAAACACCCACACCAAAGAAGGAGGTGCTATAAAGAAACGGGGCTTCTTATTTTGACTGATAGTTGCCATTTATTGCTCGATTACTCTGTGCCAGGGGCTGTGCTAGCACTTCACACGCAGCATTAATTTAATCACCACTGTAATACCAGGAAAGTATATTTCCACTGGATAAGTGAGAAAATTAATCTAATGGTACAGAAGTCACTCACCCAAAGCCAAGGTTAGTAAAAAGGAGAAGGTGGGGCTCAAAGGAGGCCATCTGATTTCAGAACCTGAGCAGCCTACAGTCTTGCCCCTGGGTGGCTTGCCAATTCTAATGACCAGGTGGCATAATATTGTTCCAATAGCTCTGTACTTTGAGCTGACCCAAGAATGAATTACGATAAAAAAAAAATGTCCTCTGAAACATTTATTCCTAAAGTGGCTCTTACCTCAACAATACCTTTCCTACTTCATCTCAGAAAGCCCTGTCTCCAGGGTTAAATTCACTCACGTCTGTTCACTCCATCTCCATGCCCGTCGGCACTTAGGTACTAGTATGTGCTATTCAAAGACAGCATAAAGTAAAAGCCAGAAGAAAGTCTTTGATAATGTCACATTCTTCTCCCTGTTGTAAGCTGCTCAAGCCACTGAAAGACTGAAGAGTGTGTGAATAGAATCCTTCTCCTGGAAGTAAGTGGAAGACTGCTGCCACTAACTATAGAAATGTTTCCGGGCAATTTCTGTGAAGCCAGAAAGTCATTTTTTATACCTCAAAAATTTGGAAGGAGGATGAGAGAAGATTCAAAAAAAGTCACGTTAGATATAGTGAGATTCCTTTCCAGTATTTACACGGGATGGGTGAAAAGTAAAAACGATCTTGTCATTTGGTTCGAAATATCTTCTTATTAACTATTGACTTCTCAGCAATTAAAGTACCAAAAACGATAGCACTTCTGAGTGAAATTAGATAATAGGAAAGGACATAAAACCAGGCACTCCGGAGCTAAACTGGACTGCCAAAAGTGCAGAAATTAAAAGTCGTACATTAATTTTGCATGTTTCCTTTTACTAAGAATGCACTGTCAGGAACGAATGGTTAACTGTGGACCAGCTACTGATGACCGATTATGATCCAGTTGCTCCAAACATATTTAATCACTAAATGTGACGCCTACAGCCTTTTAACTGTCCTGGCTTTTCAAATTTGAGCGTTACCCAGAAAAATAAAGCAAAATACAGCAGCTACCTTAATCAGTTGTGGTTACAACTAGGGACAGGGTTTTCGTGTGTGTTTTTCATTTGCTTCACTTGTTTGCTTGTTGTTAGGTCTTTTACATGTACTGCTTGCAGTCTTCAAACAGGGTCCAGCCACCGTTTCCTCTGAATGCTCCTGGGGCTGTTCTCACTGAAGCTTCCCAAGACCTCTTCAATGGTGCTGAGCAGACTCTTTCCCATCTCTCTTGGCAAAACCCCATGTGCCTTGGAGGTCCAAGGTCCAGCTCGAAAGCCACTTAATTCTTACACTCGGGCGTGTGATTGCCTCATTTTCTGGAATGGACTCTCTTATACGATTTCCTAATTCTCTACCATCCTTATTTGTACCATTTGTTCTTGTTGCTTGAACCTTTCTGTAAGCTTCTGTAGAGGACTGTCTTGCTCTTTTCTATTTCCTTTGGAGAGTTTTCTTTTCTCTTGAAGAACTCAGAAAGTAGTTGCAAAATTGATTGGGAAAAACTGTCACCTCTTGAAAATTACAGCTAATAAGCATTAGGCTGAAACTGACATGGTTATTCATCTGTTGAAATAGCTCATTATAAAAAATGACTTATCAAGGTGGCCGATGAGTTTAAGGTGCTTCCCAAATATCTTTACTGAATTCTCTAGTTTCTCTCTTAAAACCACAGGAGATTAAATGGCGTGAATGCAAAATAAACTCTGACCTAAATCTTTTTCCCAACGTTGGGGCCCTGCTGCCCCAAGACGAGGGTGGTGGTGTGAACGGAGAAGAGAGAAGAGCCCACAGAGGGGTAAGAACTGGCAGTGTCAGGTGCTGGACTCTCCGACTGTAAGACCCCCAAGAGCAGCGAGGAAGAAGTTGTTGGAGCAACCCAAGTTCAAAGGACTGCCCTTTAACATGCTTTCTTCTCTCTAATTCCTTGTATCAAGAATCCTTCTGATCTGCAATTTTGTCCTCCTCGATGAACTTATTCATTAAGAGGGAGTGCCCCGTTCAAATGATTGATGCCAGTTATCTTACCAGATTCATCTCCCATTTCATTTAATGAATCAGCATTCTGGTTTATAAATCAGTTTCTGGCAAGCTGGCTTGGCATTCATCACTTCTCCACAGCTTGGTCACCCCTAAGTGAGCAGATTCATTTACGTTTCAATGCTGTAAATCTGAGGAGTGGTCCCTGAACCTGTGAGAAAAATTTCAAGAGCAGCCCCTGTGTGTGTTTGAGTCGAGGCAGACTGCTCATGCTAAAATATTTCAAGAGCTTAACTGTGTTTTAGGAATAACACCCAATTCTGATTATCGCAGTCCATAATACCCAGTGGGCAGTCTATACATATTTGTTGAATTAAACTGAATCTTTTGCTAGCCACAAGCCGCAGCCAACAGTGGCTTCACATTATTATTATTATTTTTTTTTTACCAGAACTATGTGGGTGGGGTGGGACAAGAGAAAAGGAGACAGAGCTCACAAGAAAAGCAACGAGAAAAGGACCCACAATTCCCACAGGTAGATGCGCGTCAGAGGGTGACCTATGTGCAGGTCAAGGCACGACTCAGCTTGACTGGGTGGAGACAAGGTGGGGGAAACATGAGAGGTCTGGACGACAGAAAAGGCAAGAAATCTTGTGACTTCCTTAAACAGGAGACTATGGGGAGAGTAATAAATGATCTAAAGAAGGATTCTTAAGAGAATTTTGGTATGATACACTAATTAAAATGCTCCATAAAATCTCTTTTTAGGAGTCTACAATTTCTCATTGGCTTTCTAAAATTGGAATTATGGCCTTTTGTTTTTGTGGGTACATCAGGTGATCTTTAGGACTACTTGTCCAGGATGGCATACCAAAGGTACGCAGTCACCACTTGGATAAACAACTGAACTACTTGTGTATTTTCATCATGGCTGACTTAACTCACAGACTTAAGATACAAAGCGGCACAATAAATCAGACAGGGATCCTGATGGTTTTGAAAACACAACCAGAGAGATACAGAAATATGGCTCAAGATGATTTGAAAGGGAGAATTACTGAGAAATGACTTGGGGAGAGTGTTCAGGATTTTTCTTTAGGCAACCTTCCCACCTTTACCACAAGAAACTAATAAAAATATAGATTTGGTGGCCCATTTTCTTACTGACTTAAAGCAGGAGAGCATAGTGATGTGGACAGATACTGGGACTCAGATATAAAATTCCTAACCTCATCTCAAAGAGAAGGAAAAGAAGAGGAAAGCTGTGCTCTGGTTGTAAATAATTGGAAAATATTCAGGAAGGGCTACCCAGGATGGCACAGTATGCCGAATTTGGAGGGCCAGAAGTTCCAGATTAAGTTATTATGGGAGCAACAACTAGTTAAGTATTCCCAAACAATTTAAGACCTCATTGAATGAAGGAATGAGGGCTGTGTTCTTATTGCCCGCAAAGGCTGAAAAAGAGAAAGAGGCTACAGATCTGACTGCCAACTCTGTCGGGAAGCAGCTGGGCCTCAGCTGCTTGAAGCCAGAGGACCCCAAACCAGCACAGCCCCTGTGAGCAGTGATCGTGTACACCCTCTCTGGAAGCTACATGTATTCCCGCCCTGCCCCCCTCAGTGGCCACCCATCCCGGGCCACTGTACAGACTCCAGCAGGGGAGAAGATGGTCCACATCACCTTACTTGTGGCACTCTTATACCGTGAGGCCTTTTATCCATTAATCACATTTTCTTGTTCTTTGAAAAGAACTTTGAGGGGGCCTGATTAAACCCAAATGAGATTAGGCACAGACAGTTTCTTACGGCCTAGGTCCTAGAACTGATGGACGGAATTTTGAAGTACATGGCCATGCCTAATCTGGAAGCATCTCTCGAAGCCCGTGAAAGATCCAAAGGAGAAGGGCCACATAGCTTTGAATAACAAGTACTCCTGGATGTACAAATAAATATTGTGCCCCCCCGGGCAGATGACTATAAACCCTTAAGTAGGTAAACAGTGTGCAGAATACAATAATTTTACTCTCCTGAACTTTTATTTCTTTAAAGGGTGTGAGAGTTCTCATTGGAAGAGGAGGAGTAGAGAAGAAAAACTATATTCCCAAGGGACTATCCTCAGCAAGGGGGGCTGAGGGCAGGTGCTCTGAATGCCAGAGTGGAAGGTGTTAAAAGGGAAAGTAATGGAACAGTTTTCCTCTTGTTGGGAAAGAGAAAGAGAGAGATTAGCTACTCAAGAGTAAAAACTTTGGGGGAGATGAAGAGCAATCTACAGAGGAAACGGTGCAAAGTTTTCTGGGTAATACGCTGAGTAAACACTCCCCACCCCAATTCTGTCATGTTGACGAAATGTATTTTAACAATCTGCTTATTTTCCCAGTGGCCTCCCTTAAAATGCTAACTCCTTGTCCTCGCTTGCAAGGCTTGTCTGATCTGGCCCCTGGCTGCCTCTTCAATCTGATCCTGTACTCTCTCCCCACTTCACTTCTGTCCAGTCCAGTAACCCTCAAATTCTTCCATCTTGCCAACTCCTTCTGGCCTCAGGAGGCCCATACCCTTTTGTTCCCTCTGCCTGGAATGTTTATCTCTAAGACCCTTGGATGTCTCAGTTGTCCTCAACTCACATGTCACCACTTCAGCGAGATCTTCTCTCATCACTCTGTGTGGAAGTGTCCCCTTCACCTAACACTTTGTATTCAATATCCAGCTTTCTTTTCTTTGTAGCGTTTATCAAGACCTGAGAAAATATTTGTTTAACTGTATAGTCTGCCTATTCCATGGAACACAAACTTTGAGGGGACTGGTTTGTCTTGGTCACCAGGCCTCCTAGATCTCAGAGTTTCTGTCTCATACGACATCCCAGAAAACAGAGATTGTATAATCAAGGCAATCTTTCAAGTTTCTGGTATCAGAGACAGGCCTCAAGGAAGACTAGCAAGATTCGTTTACATTTTTTAAGGTTTAATTTAAGTCAAAACATGAGGGAGAATTTCAAATTGCATTTCTTCCTAAAAATAAAAGCTTTTCCAGCAGCTTACCTCATTTTTTTTTCTTGCACTTATCCCCATGAGGTTGATAAAAACAAGTTTCATTGTTTCTTATTTTTAAGACAGGAAAACTACAGATACATGATAAGTCAGTAGTGTAGTACAGACCAGAGCACAGCTCTCTTGACATTGGCCCAGTCTACATTCCATCCAAATTTCTATCAAACTTTATTGCTTCTCTTTGAAAAAATGGGGCTAAAGCATCAAAATCAAAATAATATTAAATATAAACAAAACAGAATGACCTAGTTGCTTTGGCCTTTTTGTAAAGTCTGTATCACCTACGTCTTATCTGTCACTCTTTGAAACCCTTGAGAGCACTAGGTCTGCACATGTCTCAAAAGGGTTATCCCTTTTGGAATGAAATAATGAAATACATTCTTGCTCTATTTTGGAAAAAGAAAAAAAAATCTCGAAATCACATATGAGGTGACTTGATGTATTTTCCCACATAGTGCATAGCAAGTTTAGCCATAGAAGATTAGGAAGGAATCAGTAGCATATATTAGTCCCAATGAAAATTCATGACAGAAAAAAATTAAACTGGAGATAACCCAAGAGGAGAAAAAAAATAGCCTACATAGATCTTATAACTTACCAGGCTGAGTCCACAATTTTCATTTACGAGTGCAATAACAGGTGCCCATTCTCCTACAACCTACCTCATAGAGGTGAATATTCTCCTGTAAGAGTCTCCATGGCTGTTAGTTGTCATCATCTGAAAATTTGTGACTTTTTAAGTTTCACATTTTTTTCAGTGAAACATACTTGTGATCACCCATGAAGGTCTGAATTCTTCCATTGAAGAATTGTGTCTACTGGGTAAGAACATGCATCTGCTCTTCTTTTCCACTATATTAGATTAATTAATTAATTAATACTATTAGTATATAATGTATTATTTGTTTCAGAGATACAGGTCTATGATTCATCAGTCTTTATTTATTTATTTTAAAGATTTTATTTTATTTATTTGACAGAGACAGCCAGTGAGAGAGGGAACACAAGCAGGGGGAGTGGGAGAGGAAGAAGCAGGCCCCAGTCTTATTTATTTATTTAAAAGATTTTATTTATTTATTTGACAGAGAGAGGGAGTGAGAGAGAGAGGTAGTGAGCAAGAGAAGCATAAGCAGAGGTAAGGGGGCAGAGGGAGAGGGAGAAACAGGCTCCCCGCTGAGCAAGGAGCCCAATGCAGGGCTCGATCCTATGACCCTGGGATCATGACCTGAGCCGAAGGCAGATGCTTAAGTGACTGAGCCACCCAGGTGTCCCTAGATTATTTTAAATACAAACATGCAGTATTTGAAAAGAATGAGCAGAATGGATCATGCTTGCACAATAAAAATCAAAATATGCGAATTTGGCAATAATTTTTCTAAAACATTTTATTTGTATATGAAATCATAAAATGAAAAAGCATGGGGGAAGAAATCAAAAAATGTCTGTAGATCATAAGACTCTCATTTCTTTGTATAGGATAAAGTCTTAACTATGTCAAAACAAAGATGAAGCAGATTTAGATATCAAATTATAAGTGGAAAGACTGATTTATATTTTCTTTCAAGGTATTTAACTTTTTTCAGTGACAGAATTTACAACTATGACTAATTCCTTCACATTCAAAATAAAGAACATAAGTAGTCTATGTAGTCTGTGTATGAATTCTATGTATGAACTTCTATATGAATAAATTATGCTTAGATCACCTGTAGGTATCTAGATATATGGTTTGGATCACATTGACGATATTTCAAAATGAAACATTTTCCACATTTTATACAGCCTAAAAGGACAATGTGGTTATATTGCCTATGTTCACACAGCTCCGTTTAAATTTGAGGAACCTGAATTACAGCGAGGCTAAGTGACCTGTGTGAAGTCAGTCATCACAGTAGTAATAAAGGCAGAACTAGAATCCTGGCCTTCTGATGCCAGCCCTGGCATTCTTTGTCACTGCGACCATGGTATGGTGGCCACCTCTCTGAGGATAATTTAGTGGGCTGTGGATATATTTCTAGATTACAATAGGCCTTATTAAAGCAGTGTTTTCTGTAAGCATATTTCAAACTTAATGAGTCCAGAAACTTGGATCATTCCTCTGCTTATGTTTATATTTCTAGATTATTGTGATCTACTCAAAGTATTACAGAGATTTCTATATTGGAATCAAATGAATTTAGCAGGTGCTTCCTTGAAAGAGGTGTGAAATGTTCTATTTTAACAGTTGAGATTCCCAAATCAAGATTCAGTTCACATTTGATGTTTAATTTCTCACAACTGAAATTTTCTTTTGTCATTTAGAAACATTTTAATTTGCATGTGAGATGAAAAACAAAACGAGGGAGTGTGGGAGAATGAGCAGAGATGAAATCTACATGCATCTTTTGTTCTTTTTCCTGCCCAGAGGGATGTAAGCTAAGATTCACTATATATATAATTATAAAAAGTATATACACACATACACGAAGAAGGATGGTTAGTTTTACTTTCATTGAAGGATGTACAATGTAAATATTTAAATTGTACATAGTAGAAGGAGAGATAAATATTAAATAAAGCATCTCCTAATAAATTTGCATTGGTTGTTTCTGTGCGTTACTGATTTCCTTGAGAGGATCCTACCACTTACATAGTCTCAAAGCCATTAAAATATTTTCTTTCATTTTCTAAGACTTGACCTTTATTTCTTAACATAAAGACATCTGCCTAGAAATATAACTTTCTATCCCACTACAATTTTCTTACTCCTAGCATAGTTCTAGCAACTATCAGCACACATACTGCCAAGTTTTTTTTTTTTTTAAAGATTTTATTTAATGGGGGTGGGAGGGGCAGAGAGTCTTAAGCAGACTCTGTGCTGAGCCTGGAGCCTGATGCAGGACTTGATCTCCCAACCCTGACATCACAATCTGAGCCGAAACCAAGAGTTGGACACTTAACCGACTGTACCACCCAGGCGCCCCTCTTGCAAGTTTTAATAAGCCACTCATTATTTTTTGAGTCTATTTCTTATGCCACCCCTTGATAATATTTTAGGGCTATCCATTGTCACAGATAGCAGGGACCAGCAGGGGAGATGAAACTTAAATTCACTCATTTTACTACTAGTTCACACCTTTTTTTTTTTTTTTAAAGATTTTATTTATTTATTTGACGGAGAGAGACAGCAAGAGAGGGAACACAAGCATGGGGCGTGGGAGAGGGAGAAGCAGGCTTCCCAGGACTGTGGGATCATGACCTGAGCCGAAGGCAGACGCTTAACGACTGAGCCACCCAGGCGCCCCACTACTAGTTCACTCCCTTGGAGAGCTTACTTGGCTTTTAGATTTGGGGCAGGATTCCCATTCCGCAGTCTGTGGCCTCTGTTCTCACTGATGGGCAGGGCAGGGTTATCTTGTGTGAGCATCAGAGTACATCAGTGATACTACTGATACCCAGAGCAGTGCCGCTCCAGAAGCTGAGCACACAGGTTTTATATACGCAGGCAAAGAAGGAAATAAATGCATGTGTGGTGGGAGTGGAGGGACCAATATATCTTCTTAGGTCAGGCCACAGCCGACATTACTTAGAAATTTGATAGTTACGTTACTGGAATATGCTGGAGCCTACTAGAATGTAACCCTGTTGTTTTGCGATTATAGTGAGTCATGTCACAATTACTTCCTTCTGGCAATTAAAAACTGTCATGCGCAAGAAAAAAGATTAAGTATTTAGTATAGAATTCTATATTTTATTAGGTCACAATTACACTAATGTACGGACAGAATTAAATCCAAAATCTTGGGACGCCTGGGTGGCTCAGTCAGTGAAGCATCTGCCTTTGGCTCGGGTCATGATCCCAGGGTCCTGGGATCGAGTCCTGCATCGGGCTCCTTGCTCAGTGGGGAGCCTGCTTCTCCCTCTGCCTGCTGCTCCCCCCTGCTTGTGCTCTCTGACAAATAAATAAAATAAAATAAAAAAAAACAAAATAAAATCCAAAATCTTTAGTATGGTCCTACCACATCTGGTCCATATGATAGTTGTGAAATCATATTCAAACACACTTCCTCCTTGCTTTCTGGGTTCCAGTCACACTGTCCCCCCCCTTCTGTTATTTGGATACTGGTGTCCATCATTTACTCTACACTCTCCTATATTGCTTTCCCTTCAACGGCTGCATGGCTTGCTTTCTCATTTCAAACAGGTCTCTGCTCAAACATCGCCTGTATTAGTTTCCTAACGCTGCTGTAACAAATTATCAAAAACTGGATGGCTCAACCAAACTGGCCTCTCTCACGATTTTGGAGGCCAGCAATCCAGAATCAAGCTATCAGCAGGGTTAGTTTCTTCTGGAGGCTCACAGGAAGAATCCCCTCTATGCCTCACTCCTGGCCTCTGGCTGTTGTTGGCAATCGTTGGTGCTCGTTGGCTTACAGATGCATCACTGCAGTCTTTGTCTGTCTTCACATGGTCTTCCTTGGTGTGTCCTCTCCTGCTCTGCATTTATAAGGATACTGATCATGGCATTTTGGGCCCACTCTAAATCCAGGATGACCCTGTCTCAAGATCCTTGACCTAATTACATCTGCAAAGAAGCTATTTCTATACAAGGTCACATTCACAAGAACCAGGAGTTTGGATTTGGACAGATTTTTGCGGTCACCATACAGTGTCAAAATAGTAATGCTCGTTGTACATATACTATCACACTTTCACATCTAACCCTGCATTATATTACTTTTCTTCATAGTACCAGTCAGAACGTGTAAAATATGAATATGAATTTATCTGTCTCTCCTTCTAGAATGTAATCTCCATGACAGTAAAGACTGCTATTCCTCAGCATCTAGAACATTACAAGGTATACAGTAGTTGCTCAGTAAATATTAACCAAATGGCCAAAATTTAAATACTACTGATTGGTATTAAATAATTTATAATAGGAATGCCTGGGTGGCTCAGTCGTTAAGTGTCTGCCTTCGGCTCAGGGTGTGATCCTAGAATCCTGGGATCGAGCCCCACATCAGGTTCCTCCGCTGGGAGCCTGCTTCTTCCTCTCCCACTCCCCCTGCTTGTGTTCCCTCTCTTGCTGGCTGTCTCTCTGTCACATAAATAAATAAAATCTTTAAAAAAATAAATAATTTATAATATTCATGATTGTATAAAATAAAGATATTGGGGTTGTGGTAGACAGAATAATGGCTCACCAAAGATGCCACATCCTAATCTCCAGAACCTATGACTATGTTACCTTACACTGCAAACAACTTTGTGGGTGTGATTAAATTGGGAATCTTGAGGTAGAGAGATAATCCTGGGTTATCTGGGTGGGCCCAATGTGGTCCACAAGGATATTCCTTAGAGGGAGGCAGTAGGGTCAGAGTCAGAAGAGGGAGGTGGGAGGGTCAGTGTCAAAGAAAGAGGTGTGACGATGTTAGAGAGAGGCAGAGGTTACAGAGAGGTAAAGAGAGAGTATGAGGAGATCTGAAGGTGCTTTGCTGCAGGCTTTGAGGATGGAGGAAGGGGTCACAAGTCAAGGAATGCAGGCAGCTTCCAGAAGCTGGAAAAGGCAGGGAAATGGATTCTCCCCTAGAGCCTCCAGAAAGGAGCAGTCTTGCCCACACCTTGGTTTTAAATCTGTAAATCCCATTTTGGACTTCCAACCTGCACAGCTCTAAGATAATAGATTTGTGTTGTTGTGAGCCACTAAGTTTGTGGTCACTTGTTACAGCGACAGTGGGACACCAATACAGGGGAGTGACGTGGTTTTTTCTTTCAGAGTCCTACTCTACCCTCAATAAAGAAGATAATACAAAAGAGAATCCTCTGTTTTTTATGCTGTTTTTTTTCAGTTTTGAAACTCACTTATACTGTCCTAATAGTACCAACACAGTGGAAGATCAGCAAAATGTGCCTATCTTCTGATGTATTTCCAACCTAAAGCAGAAATACATCTGTACAATATTCTATAAGAAGTGCATTTCTAGGGGCGCCGGGGTGGCTCAGTCGTTGAGCATCTACCTTCGGCTCAGGGCGTGATCCCGGGGTCCTGGGATCGAGCCCCACATCAGGCTCCTCCGCTGGGAGCCTGCTTCTTCCTCTCCCACTCCCCCTGCTTGTGTTCCCTCTCTTGCTGGCTGTCTCTATCTCTGTCAAATAAATAAATAAAATCTTAAAAAAAAAAAAGAAGTGGATTTCTACACCACTAAGGCCCACGCATGTTATAGTGGGAGTACACCCGAGCAGCTAAATCTCTCAAATTGAGGCCTAGTGCTTTGAGTACATTGCACCAATTGCATTAATAAGGCTAACATATTCCATCTTGTCTGTCAGTGAATGCACGGAACTCATAAATCAGTACAAGCCATAATATTTATTGAAATAGAGGTTGTCCTCAAGCCCTCAGTAGAGAATTATCAGCATTTCACAGCAGCTGAATTCAACAGTGAGCAGCTAATACATAGCAATCTGTAGTGAAATATTTATAAGCTTAACAGTTTTCATTTCTCTCCTAGTGAAATAGAGGGATGGTTCTGCTTTAGACTGTAGGATCTGATAGACACTGAAGCATGTCTTAATCTGTTTGGGAAAAAGAAAGAGCACAGTCCCACAGTTTATAGTTAATGCAGCAAGTACTAGTGCTAAAAAATGATGCCTTGTGTCCATCACTTTTATAAATGTACTATATTCTGAAATGTCATCTCATGGTACACACTCCCCCCAGGACAACATTAAACTCTCCATTATACTGTAACAGAGAACTTTGAACTATACAACTTCAAAAGTGTCATGGACAGAAACTGAAAATAAAACACTGAACCGAGACAAATGTCCAGATATTTCAGGCTAGAACTACATCTTTACATAAATGAAGTAGATAATTGATGCAAAATGTTTTGAATTAACACGATCACCGCTTTAATCCTCTTTAGAAGATGATGCCTGCTCAGGGATGCCAGAATCATCTCAGGGCCTCAGGAACGTAGATGTGACATCCTGAGTAGTTCCAGTAACATATGGGCTTTCGTATCTCACGGAATGGAATGTTTTGAATCATTTTTCATACTTCTGAGCCCTTTCTTGATATTTCCTCACCCTGAATTCATTTCTCTGACAACTCTATCTGGATAGACCCTGTTCACCTGTGCAGAGAAGAGTTAACCTACCAAGCCTAACACTGCTCTTCTTAGAAAGGTCTGATGACAGGGTTAGCTCTTAGCTGGCCTCTGGGAACTTAGATTTCAGGAGGGTTCCTATGATAAGAGTGGCTCTCTGGGCCTAAATGCCTTGCGCAAGCAATATGGTAATGCTGAACATCTGCTTTCCTTCTGGGAGTCTGGGATTTTGACTTGTGCTAGGCAGAAGGTGCTTATGTGACCAGCCCCCAGTAAAATCCCTCGCTGTGGAGTCTCTAAAGAAATTCTCTGGCAGACATTTCACATGTGCCATCACAACTCGTCACTGAAAGGATTAAGTGTATCCTGTGTCACTTGTCTGGGAGGGGATTCTTGGAACCTTGTGCCTTGTTTCATCTGGAATTCACCCCCTGCTCCTTCTCTCCTTGCTGATTTTGTTTTGTAGCCCCTCGCTATAATAAATCGTAGCCATGGGTACAACTCTATGCTGGGTCCTAGGAGTTCTTCTGGTAAATCATTGAGACTGGGTGTGGCCTTGGGGACCCCAGATACATCTCTCTGCATTCTCAGCTCCAACATCACCTTCTCTGTGAAGCCTCTTTCATTCCTCTCACCCCAGAAGACTCACTCTCTCGATTCTTTTAAGTAATCCAATTGGTACCACTTGTTGAGCTCTTACAGGAGGCAATACAGTGGCTGTGCATATGTTGGTTTCCTCTTGGGACAGGGGTCATGCTTTGTTCATCTCTATAGCACTATATTCTAGCATAGTGACGATGAACGAAAGAACTGCTCAGTAAATAGTACTTCAGTTGAACGGTCATCAGAAGCGCAACTTGTTATACCAGAATTGAATACAATCTATTCAAATACAGCCCAAAGCTTGAATTTTGGCATCCTTACAATTTTTAGCCTTTTAAAAAAATTTTTAAAAAGATTTTATTTATTTATTTATTTAAGAGAGAGAGCGAGATTGCAAGTACACAAGGTGGGGAGGGTGGTAGGGGCAGAGGGGGAGGGAAAGGGATAGAGGAATCTCAAGCAGACCTTGAGATCATGACCCGAGCTAAAACCAAGAGTCGGATGCTTAACATACTAAGCCACCCAGATGCCCCACGTTGTTAGCTTTTTTTAATAACTAAAGATAATATTTTTGCTTAAACAGTTATTTAGCATATACACAGACTTTAGACTATCAAGCAAAACATGACAATATAATAAAAATCATATTCTGTTCATACAAGTAGATTAAAATTTTGAATTTTACTCCCAGGATGGTCTTGGTCATGATTTATAATTAGCAAATAGGAGTAACTGCCAATTTATCTCCTCTATGCTTGAGCTTCTATGATGAGATGTATACACATTGTAAAGCATCATCTTTCTATATCCCTTAAATTGATTGTTTTTTTGAGAAAGACTGTCCTGGGATAGAGACAGTGATTAAACTTACCAAAAATAAAATTAATATAGTACACACCTCAAAAAGTCTTGTGCTGTTCATGTAGTATTTTAAGATATGATCTCAGGAAGTTGACAGTTTTATGTTTTAAGATTCTGCTTCTTTTTTTTTTTAAAGAATTTATTTATTTATTTTTTTAAAAGATTTTATTTATTTATTTGACAGAGAGAGACAGCCAGCGAGAGAGGGAACACAGCAGGGGGAGTGGGAGAGGAAGAAGCAGGCTCATAGTGGAGGAGCCTGATGTGGGGCTCGATCCCAGAACGCCGGGATCACGCCCTGAGCCGAAGGCAGATGCTTAACCGCTGTGCCACCCAGGCGCCCCAAGAATTTATTTGACAGAGAGAGAGAGAGAGAATGCACACAAGGAGGGGGAAGTGTAGAGGGACAGGAGAAAGCAGGCTCCCCGCTGATCAGAGAGCCCAATGCAGGGCTCAATCCCAGGACCCTGGGACCATGATCTGAGCTGAAGGCAGACACTTAACTGACTGAGCCACCCAGGCACCCTCAGACTCTGTTTCTTAATAAATGCTCACAAATCAATAATTGCCCTGTTAGTGTTTCTGTTGGTCCCCTTGAAAAGATTTTACAACTGATGTTCATTTTTCACAGTAGACTTTTCATCCATTGGAATTACTCAGGTTGGAGTAAGATATATAGATATGTCAACAAAGGTAGTTAACACCTGGAATCCTGTATCTGTGATTAATTTAACACAAAAATAAAATTATAATATTTTCATCTCAGTAAGCTCTAAGATGAGAGAGCCAATCACTTTGTTTTCCAGCAGACTGACTCACTAAAATAGATTGATCAAAATTTTAAAACAATGTTAGATTATCATTGAAATAATAAAAAAGAATATTTTGACATATGTACTATTGCATCTTAAAAAATAGTTTTGTCCCCTATTAACATATGATTCCAATAAAGTCTTCAAATTCTTTTCCTCCCCATCCTCAAAATAATCAGTATCAAAGGACTGTCAAGTATAACCATAGTAATTTGTTTCAGTACATGCGATCAAATAAATGTTCTTTATCTTTTTGGCTAAAAAGTCATCTAAGATCAGAGAGGTTCTAATAGTACCAAAAGACCCAAGAGATGTACATAGAAGATCTCTTTGCACATTATAATAAACTTGATATGCTCTGTACTATTCTAATGACCTATAAAACAATAGATGTATGATAAGTATATTTTGGTGAAATAAAATATGACAAGTACAGTGGTCTACTGTGATTTTTTAATGGATTTTCATTTATACGATCTTCAGGTCAAGGTACTTAAGTGTTATATTTACTGATCAGTTTTGAATTATGCAAACTGTATTTGAAAGCTGCAAGGAAACCAATAGAATGATCTGTTATCCTCAGATCAATGGGAAAAAGCATGGGTGCGCTTGAAAATTATGGAAGCTCATCTACTCTACTGTGTCGGTGGCTTAGTTCCAAATTAAAGATGTGAACATCCATGCATTAATATTGGAGTCAGATTTTAAAGACAATCAGGCCCAAGTTTCATTCAATTTAAGGGCTCTTTTGATTATTTGCTTATAATGTCAAGCTGACTTTATAATGCTTTAACTGCTTCAGTGGCCATGATCAATACTTCGAAAACTCTGAACCTTTATGACCTCTTCTAGCCTATGACCCTCAATGCAATGCATTGACTGCATTGGCCTAGTTTTGCCTCTGACTGATAGGCTGTAAGGAAACAAGAGGAACTGAATGAATGGCTCAATAAATGTTTAATTTTTATGGAAATACATTTATATACATGCATTCATTCATACACAATTTTAGGAATATACTGCTTTGCAGAAGTTTATCCTCCAAGTTAATGCATAGCTTCTGCAGAGATTGACATGAAATTGTTAATGAAGAAGGAGACACTAGCCTTGCCAGCTGAATACTGAACCATTCTAGAGGTCAATGGGATGATGTGTCACTAGCAGTTTGCTTTCCTATTTAAAATACCTGCTTTGTACAATCAATAAATGAGTCTATATAGACATCTAAAAGAGAAAAGGAGCCCATATTTATTAAGTGCCTTCCATATGGCACTAGCGGTTTACCCATTAATTTACATATATTAATGTGAATCCCTCCCAAACCCTATGAGATGATGCTGAAACTGGGACTGAGGGTTAAGAATCTAGCTCATAGTTTCTTATATGTATATGTGCTGAATTTTTATAGTAATGGCACCCAATTTGTTCACACCCCTCAGTAACTTCAGTTTTGGTAGTACTCTTCATTCCATCTCTGTGCCTGGTCATTAGGCCAATGTGACAATAGCAGAGACTTGAAAAGTGCTTTCATGTTTAGATTCACCCTCTCTTACTAATCTAGGGATCCCTGCAGCACCATCATTCAACAAAGTTCAGGTTAGCCTGCTAGACAATGGAAGATCACGTGACATAGAGACAAGCCATGCCAGCTGTAACCTCCCTAGACCACTCTACCCCACCCAATCTGGCAGTTCCTTGCGGATGCATATGTAAGCCCCAGCTGAGATCAGGTGAGCCTGGCCTAGACCAGAAAAACCACCTAAGTGAGCCCAGACCAAATTGCCTTCCTGCAGAATTATGAGCTAAATAAATAGTTACTATTCTAAGCCACTGTTCTGGGGGTTCTTTCTTACATGGTAAAAGCTAACTGATACAGGGTATTAGTAACTCTGGGGCCAGGCTCTCTACCTGTGCCTATGTGAATTCAAAGGCCGTGTTCATTTCCTAAGTTAAAAGAAAGAAGAGAAGAGAAATTAGTGTTGAGTTCTTGATTAAAGTACGTGAAATTATATAGAAGTTAGCCCACATCAGGTCAGGTCCTAGAGCAAGCAGCACAAATCAGAGTTAAAGTCACAGCAGTCTGTTCCATGTGATCTGAATCGCCAAAAAGATGTGAACAAATCCCAAATGCTTCTCTGTGCAAATGAACAATGGCAAAAATTTTATGATTCCAATCCAATGGGCTTATGATATAGGGACCCAAATTTATATGCACAAATATTTTCATTTCAGCTCCCAAGCATCTCTAAAAAATACTCTTGATACTTGACGAGAATCCAAGTTGGAAGAAATTAACAGCAGTCCCACTTTGTGTGTTTCCACCATGGTGAAGTCTTTCCATGCTGATCATGTCATTGCACAATGTGAATTATTCAGAATATAAATCTGCTTTCTTTTTTCGCCTAAGAGACAATAAATTTAACAATGGAGATGGATTTGAAGTATAAATCATCCTGGAGACTTCATGAATATTCAAATTAAATCAGGTCTGGTTTTGAACCTTACACTTCTGCTCAGAGTGTAAATCACTGTGTATGTTACATAAGACGTCACCCCAAACAGGCTTTAGGAATGCTTTTTCCCTTGGAAAATGCAATTAATTACAATTGTTTGCCCATAAGGATTTCAGTTTCAAATTGTTTATTTTCTGGTGTCACTGATGAGCTGACTGGGAAAATGAAACACTTCAGTTTAATTACCAGCCGCAATTACAGCTCGTGTAAAGGTACTTCATCTTATACTCTTTTTATAATTGTCTATTCTTATGATATAATATGCAGTTATATTTGCTGCCTTTCAAAACACTAACAGTGCCACTCAACTTCCAAGAAAAAATTAACACGAGATGACACTAATAGGATTTCAATTGGCTTGAAGATGTTTAAACACAATGGTATGTTGTTTCTCCCAAAGCCCTTCACTTTCTTGGACCTTCAATACGGAAGGATCAAAGAAATGAGGTAAGAAATAGGTAAGAAAGTTTAGTCAACCACTCTATCAAGGTTAGATTTTGTTTTAGGATAGAGATGATATAAAAGTAGAAAGAATGTCTAGTCCAGATGTTGGCAAATGGGAGTTCATATCCAGCTTTTCTCCCTCACCCACCGTGTAACTAAGGTCTTCTTAACTTCTCTGATTTTATTGCCCATTTGCTTAACCTTTCCAGTTGTACATACAACATGGAGTAATGTCGGTTGCTAACTAATAGGACTGTTGTGAGGAGGATTAAGTACAATTGTCGATGTTGACTGTCTGTCATAATTCCTGACACATAGCAGGGGCTCAACAAACTTGAGTACTTTACTCAAACCTTCGTCTTCATTGTAATTTTTACAGATGGGATGGCCTGATATGCTGATAACTCTGTGGGCTCTGGAGTCAGACTTTCTGTGTCCAAAGCCTGACCACGGTATTACCGTTTCAGAATCTTGGGCATGTCATTTAATCTCTCTGAGCCTCAGTTTCCTCACCTGTGACATGGAGTAATACTAGAATCTGCCTAACCAGGGTCATTTTAAGACCTCAACAACCTAATTCTTACAAAAATGCAGAACTAGGTGCCTGGCATAGTAAGTCCAAAAAAAATCAAGACAATGAATAGCAAAACATGGATATTTTTATTTTTAAAAGTAAGGGAAACCTTTCAAGAAGCCCCTTATTTCACCTGCAGTTATAGATTGGGGACTGAACTACTTTAATTCTAAAAACACAGGACACAAAATAAATTGCAAAATGTGGAAAAGGATTGTGCATTCTTGTATTTTACAAGTTTTGCTCTGAAATAATAGATATAGCTTCTGGATTTTGCTTCTGGCCTGTTATTTACCGGGTACTACAATGTTTTAGAATGTTTGGCCAAGGGGCTGTGAAACAAGCATGAAATCCATATTACTGTCAAAACAGATCTGTGTTGTATTATTATGTTTGCCACTTTGATATACAGCTCTGAGACATGGACTTTGTGCAGCTGTCATAATAGGAAATGTGAACAGCTTCATATACATTGTTGACACAAGATAACCCAGCATATAAAATGGGAAGATAAAATCCTAAACATACTGGTACATCAAAAATAAAATATGAGTGAAATTGTTCATCATAATGTCAACATGGTTTTACTTAACCAGTTATGTAGCATGAAGGGAGGATATTCACAATTGAAATCATTTCACATCGATAGGCTTGTAACTCAAGGAATATTATATAATGTTCTATTGATTGGTGCAGGGCTCTTCTGAAGTCCATCAGGTGAGGGTACATGGAATCTGGACTTGAGTAGAACCAAAAGTGATAACATTACGCTTTGTCTCCCTAGCTCTTAAAAGAACATCACCTAAAGAAGTATAAAGAAACTAATTCATGCTTGCTTCACAGCCTCTTGGTAGGGATAGGGGTGAGGGGCTATGCTATGATATTTCCAGAAGTGGATTTCCATTTAACAAATGTAAGCAGTTTTTGCGTCCACTGTGCTGTTGCACTCACTACTGGAGCCATCAAGGTACACTAAGCTATGTCTCCAGACATATAAGAACACAAAATCGTCAAGGTAGAAACAATATGTGGTTGATCAGCAATGCCCTTTAAAAGCAGAGTAAGAAATAAAAATGCAATTTTAAGCAAATTTTTGATGGTTACGGCAAGCTATCTTAGTAGTCAAATGACAAGATGATGATTTGCTTTTAGCACACAGAATTGCATATAGATATGAATTCAGAGAAACTTTTACGAAGTGTTCAAGCTTCATTTGTGACCCCGAAAGAAAGATTTTCCCATGGAATTTCTGCAAGCACAGAACATCTCTGTCTGTGCTTTATGGCGAAGGTGATGGCTAGAACGATAGTCTAGACTAAGCTACTTGTGCTGGGAGCCTAGGGAGGATACCACACCACGCGCTGTGAGGCAGGTGGAAGATTTCAGATTTAGGCAGAAGATATTCCTTAAAAGGGACATGACTGCTATATTCATATATGTGAGGGAATTTCATGGGGCAGAATTAGACTCAATCCCCATTGGCCAGTCCTATATGCTGCCCATCGCAGGCATCTCTAATAAGTCACAGCACTCTTTCCTGATGAGACTGATAACACCCTAGAACTGTTCCTAACACTCCAGCCAGCTATTACTAATCAGAATTTTCTCAAGAGATGAAACCTATTTGTCATCTCAGAAATATGTACAATTTCTGAGGGGAATTCCAGGTAGAATAAACTCAAGTGTCCTAGAGGCAGACTTTAGACCCATATAAATAAATTTCTAAGTTTTAAATGTGTTCAGAGTAGTATGTTTTCTGTAAATGTCTCTGGGAAGTATTCGGGGACACCCTGAGAAAGTGCTCTAGAAGGGATTCAGGTAAGAAGGTGTGGAACTGTAAGGGCACTTAGACGACTTGCAACTCCATGGCTGAGAACACAAGTGTGGGCCAAAATATACAGAACCTAAAAACGAAAGTAAAAGACGGAACCCATTGTAAATACGATTAAAATCTGACAACCACTTAAATACAATTAGCTTTCATTTCCTGCCTCTTTAAACGCAGTAAGAGAGAACATCTACCTACACCTCTCTGTCACCTGTCCATCCACCCATCCATCCATCCATCCATCCATCCATCCATCCATCCATCCATCCATCATCTATTACTGATATATATCTACCACATATATGTGTGTATATACACACACCTATAGAATCTGAAGATTATATTTTTATCTTACCATAAAAGGTAATTCTGGAAGAATTTGTGGGGTTGAAATATTTTAAACTATAACAGTATAACGGTTATTTTATATTTGAAGAGAATTTTAATAGACCAAATACCTTAAAGATACATTATTTTTCAGTATCTGTCCTTTAAACTAGTTAACAGGGCAATTGTGGGTATTTTTCTTTTTGTATCCTATTCCATCAGCAACCCTGACAACATTTATTAATCTTTGAGTTTCTCCCCTGCCATTTATTAATGAGTAACATCTTGTTCAGTGTCACAGGTTTGAGCAGCATGCGGCAAACATTTGTGAGATTTCTTTATCCCCGACAGTGAACATCAAAGCCAACAAATACTCATTACAGGAGGAGCAAGGGGAGGACTTTAAACAATGAATGGATCTAGGAGGAAACTCTATATAACAATGTGTGTGTGTGTGTGTGTGTGTGTGTGTGTGCGCGCGCGCGCCTACACTTGCATGCCAAAAAAATGACATGAGTTTTACTGAAGAAGTAAGGGAGGACAAAGCTTGTGGGGCATTGAGAAGTGAGTCTTGGCCCACTTGAGCTCATTTCTTTTTTACCAGTCAGTAAGTGGCAGGTGATATTTGCTACTCCTTTGATATGATTGTATGCTGCCTAACAAGTGATATTTTGTTTTATGCATGAAATGTTCAATTTCTTTTGTACTACAAAGTCAGGGATGTTCATAAAGATTTCTCTTTCCATCTCTTGTTCTTTCTGCCTCAAACTCCCTATAGACACCCCCAAATTTTGCTGGTGACTATTCCTTCTTTCTTCAAACTGAAAACAGAGCTTGTATTTGATGGTTTGGATGTGATGGGCAGGAAAAAATTATGTGGGAATTGTTTTTTTTTTATATAACGACGCCAGATATTTTGGAATGGAGAGATAATATAGGCACGTGTAAGGCAGCTCTAGCACGGCTTTAATTTCCTCCCCTGTGACCCTATCCTTCTCAATAGCACCGATTCGTGAAATCATTCACACCAAATGTACCCAGAATCTCAAGTATTTCTCAGTCCTTGAAAATAATCTAATAGAAATAGAAAGGTATTTCTTTTTGTGTCATGACTGGCTCCTCCTGCTACTTTAACATCATGTACAATGTTAGTTGTGACGTTGGTTCCTGGCAAAAATGTCATTGGTGGCCCTACAGGTTGACAACATTATGAAAAACTGTATGAACAATAACTCAAACTGTGAGCTACCATAAATTTAATCTGCTTCATATATTCACTATAACCAGAAATATATACAAGGTTATTACTAAACTCATGTGATAAAACTAGAGTATACACATATTGGGACCTAATGTCCCTGGAGGCTGATATGAAAAAGATCTTTTAAGTAACTAATGTTGGAGAGGGAGGGGAAAGGTGCCTGTTTTAGCACAGCTTCTGACAATATATATTTTTTCTCTCCTCCTTAGAACTAAAGGCTTTCCACTTTCATGACTTAAGTACGCTCTTTTAGATAAGTATAATACTTTTACTAACAAGGTAAATTTCCCTGTAACAAGATTAAAATATTTGGGTCATACCTTTATGTCAAAATGCTAGAATTAACTCTTTGAGGCTTAGTCTTAACAAAGTTCAAATTCCTTAGCATGTCATTGAATATGCCTCTTAATCTGATTCATGTCATTTTTCCCTTGTCATTTGTCATGTCATTTGTATGAAACTATAAGACATCTTCTAGACAAGCCATGCTTTCTTACAGCTCAAAGACTCGGCACATACTTTTGCTTCTTTCTGGGATTCCATGCCTATTTTGTCTGCTAGTCAGTTTCTTCTCTCTCCCTTTCTTTTCTTTTCTTTTTTTTCTTTTCTTTTCTTTTCTTTTCTTTTCTTTTCTTTTCTTTTCTTTAGTTCTTTCTTTCTTTCTTTCTTTCTTTCTTTCTTTCTTTCTTTCTTTCTTTCTTTCTTTCTTTCACTGGTCAGTTTCTAATCATGCTTTGAGACTCTTCTCTCCCAAATAATGTAAGTATTGCTTCCTGTAAGCAGAGTTCCATGGGAGACTTATTGCCTAGTGTTGGAAGGCAAGGACCATACCTTATTTACCTTTGTGTTACGAACACCTTGTTCTTCCCTTCCTTAGTCCATCATGGCATCTGGTTTGCTCACATGAGCCCTTGGCAGGGACACATACAAACACAAATAACCAAAAGCGTTTTTCCAACCAATAGATATTTGTGTTCCAAGCACTATGCATGGAGAATACAGTAGTGAAAAAGACAAACAGGGTCATTGGTCTCTAGGGATTCTGTCTCTAATTTTCCTCTTGATTTCTACTTTAGAACCATTATACTTTATTCTTCTTTGGCTCTCACGCCCATTTCCAAGACACATTTCATAAGTCCTGCTTCCCATTGTCTTTGCTTTGAGGATCCATTTGGGTAAAGCCAGCTCTTCTAGCCTTGTGGCCTGAAACTCTTTTAAACATGATTTTTTTTCTCTCTGCCACCATGGTCCTAGAGATACGGGCAAAATGTACTCCCAACTTCTGCCCTTTGGGACCTGTGCTGATTGGGTCAGCTGCATTCAGCTATCCCTTCAAAGAGTCTGCAAGATGGTAAATGGTAAGTCAATGTTTATTGAATGATGGGAAAATATGGAAATATATTCAAAGAAAAAATATTATTTGAAATATTAGTACAATTAGGATAAAGTGTTGAGTTTCATGGACATTTACATATGATCATCTAATGGAGCTATGATGAGCTTCATAATGACTCGGTGAAACTTTATCATTGTCATTTGTTCTCATTTATTGTTTAAATGTGCCAACTATTCTATTTTAGCTTAAGGCAGGAAAGACGATTATTTCTTTTTCTAATTCTGGCTCATGTATAAGAGGTTATGAAAGATATGCAAAGGTATAGGGACATTTAATCCCCAAAATTTATTCACTGATTTAACAAACCTTAAATTCAGAATAATTGAATTGAAATGTCAAATTCCAAATGAAATGTCAGAGGACTTCTGCAGTGAGCCTTCCCGTAGCAGATTATTTTCCACACATGAATCTCAAAAGAGAGCCAATTTAGCTTAAAAAGAACTTCACCTTTTAATGGGAGTTGAAGTTAAATGACTAAGCCTTTGTAATTTATATTGAGGGAAATAAAGTTTTTGAAAGTCCCTTTCACTAATTCTATGCAACGCGTTGGGAAACTGTAGCAAAGTGCATTATTCTCAGAATAAGGATTAGGCATGGTCAATAAAAATTCTCCCAGATTAGATAGATCCAAATACAATTTTTGGTACTTTCCAGCTCATTTTTTTCCATTTATATTTTTGGTAGTTTTATGGTTTTATTAACACAAATAGGACATGCACATAAGTGGTCCATTCACTTTCTTCGCTGCACAGGCTGGCATTGGGTTTGATGACTCTGACTATCAGCTGGGCTGCTCGTTCCACAATGGCTTTGGGCTTCTTGGAGGAGACATTGTGAGCAATCTCTGCACAGTAAGGTTTGCTGCACATCAACGGCACTTCGAGCTCCTTGACATTGTGGACTAGGAACTTCTGGAAGCCACTGGGTAGTGTGTGCTTTGTTATCTTGTCGCTCCTGTAACCAATGTTAGGCATCAAGATCTGGCTCTTAAATCTTCTGTGCACCCTACTGTCAATGCCTCTGGGTTTCATCCAGGGGTGCTTAATTTTGACATATCCATATGTCGTTTTAGTCAGTTCTAACTATGACTCTGATGAAACAGGACAAATACTACTAATTCCATTTTATAAATAATAGATAAATTAGTGACTTGCCAAATTAATGAAGCCCCAAATTGATGGACTTGAAATTTGAAGTCCCATGCCTTTACTACATTATCCATTCTTAATCTGTGATCGATGGTGCCTATGAATATTAAGTCTCTTCTAGACAAAAGGAAAATACCCAAAAGACTTCATCATCTTATACATCATTGTAACTTTTATTCAGGTAGCCTGTTTAGCACCTCCTGTGGTCAAGCACAGGGGTAGGCAGTAGGTTATGGAGATGAATAAATGGCCTTTCTCCCCAGGCCCTTATAGTCTAAGAGAACAAAATGTTTTTAATAATATGGATAGTGTTATCTAGTTAGATGAGAGAGTTTAAATTGAAACCTTGCACATCATGTGACATAAAATAGACTCATGGTAGTGCCATGGAGGGTAAACTGATACAGGCCAGAGAAATGAGAAAATACAGGCAGGTGTATTCTTTAAACCATTCTTTTCATCTTTTATAAATCTGACATAATATTTTTTAAATTAAAGAACAAATAAAAGAAACCCAACGGATATTTCTCTGAGAACAGAATAGCTAACATTTGGAACTCTGGGATTAATGACGGTATCACTTATTAAATGTTTTCATAAATAATAATGATAAACATAGCTTTTTCAGATGTAGCAAACCTTCAAGTATCACAGCATCCTCAAAGGCCCCATTCCCATGGTAAACCTTAAAGCCTGCGAAAGGTAGAAAAGCTATATTCAAATGAAGTAGGATGTGTTGAAGCTCCCGAGGTAGTAGACTTGGCATGTTGTGTTAGGTGGTCAAGGAATAACGATAAATGTAGTAAAGGCTTTATCAGGGGAAAGCTACCTCCATCCTATTTCAAAAACAAATTTGCCATAAAAGTCATCCGTGTTTTAATTCCAAAGAGTCTATATGGTACATTCTGTATAGAATTTTATAATAGGCAGATGACTATAAAGCAATTTAATTGTAGCAAACCTGGAAAGTGTCCATCAAGGCTATATATCCCCCATGGCAGAATCCTATGTGTCAAAAAGGCACCTCCAAACTAACATGTCCAAAAGTACATTCTCGATTTCCACTTCACATGCATGTGCAATCCTGATCCTCATTAGTCAGTTGCTCAGACCCAAACCTTCCAATCATCTGGAAAAGCTGTCTCCCTCATGCATCCCATCTGTCAGTAAATCCTGTTTGTCCCATCACCGAAATATGGTCAGAAACTATCAATATCTATCACGTCTACTTTAGTCCTGGGCACCATTATCTCCTCCCTGGATTGTTGCTTCTTCGTGGGTCTTCCAGCTTCTAATCTTGCCTCCCCAACTGTCTCTTCTGTAAATACCAGAGTGACTCTATTAATATGTGAACCAGTTCCTGTCTCTCTTCTTCTCAAATCCTTCAGTGTCTCCCTGTCTCACTCCGATAAACAAAGTACTTGACCAAGGCCTGCTCTAGGCCTAGGATCTTCCCCTTGGTTCCTTCTGATCTCGCCCCTGCTCTTCGGTCTCTTTGTCTCTCATTCCCTTTCCTCTTGTCACAGTATCCTCCTTGATGTTCTCACAGCCTCTGGGCCTTTCCATTTCTTGTAGCTAAGATCAGGGATGGGTCCAGGGTATATATGGCTGGAGGCTTATACAATTTAGGGGATCTGTTTTAGAAAAGAATATGATATTTTGTATACAAAATTCAATAGAGGGCCTCAGAAAGGTCCATATATATGAGGCACTAAACTTTTAGCTTCATCATCCTCATAATAAATCCACCTCCTATATGACACTATATGCCATGCACTGCTCTAAATGCTTTAATATATACTTTATTTTTTAAAGATTTCATTTATTTGAGAGAGAGAAAGAGAGAGAGAGAGCACACAGAGGGAGAGAGAGAGGGAGAAGCAGACTCCCTGCTAAGCAGAGAGCCTGATGTGGGGCTCGAACCCAGGACCCTGAGATCATGACCTGAGCTGAAGGCAGATGCTTACCTGATTGAGGCACTCAGGTGCCCCTAATATACTACCTAATTTAATTGTCATAGTAGTCCTTTGGGGGAGATGTTATTATCCTCATTCTATAGACTGGGAATCTGAGGCACAGAATGGTTAAGTAATTTGTCCTATGTCAAATAAGTAGAGGAGTGCCAGGTAAGTTTTGAACTCTGGCCTGACTCCATGCTTTTTACCACAAAGACTGTTTGATCTGCATTTCCTGCTATCTCATTGCCTCCAAAGCCTCTTCAGAGAGGCCTTCTCTGGCCACTTTACCCTTCCCTATTGTCCCCTCTCTAAGCTATGTACCCTCTCTTGTTTTTGTTCATAGCATATATCATTACCTGATACGTTAGATGCTGATTTATTTTCTACTGTCTATATTCTCCATTTGAATGTAAACTCTACTTTGTCTCTGTTGTTAAGAGATAGATTTGACAATGTCTAGAAGACTGCCTGGCACTTAGCAGCTTCTCAATAAAATTTTGTGGAATAAATTCTTCCTTTGTATTCAGTGTCTAAAGTACAGCTCAATGACTGAGTAGAAAAAATGAATTACGCACAGCAGACAACGTTTACTAGGAGTAAGCAGTACATTTTAGATCAGTGGTCTCAAAGTGTGGTCATGGACAGGCAGCATCAACACCTCCTGAGAGCTTGTTAGAAGGACAAAGGTAGCCAAGGAATCCACACTGGAGGAAAAAGGGCCTCTGGTCACCTGCCTTACTATGTTGCTAGTCCCCAGAAACACACTTCTTTATCACATTGTAGAACTTGGAAATATTTTCTGCCAACAAAACTGACAGCTGTAATTTTAGCTGAGAAAGCTCTTTCCAAAGTGAACTGAGCAAAGAGATCTAAAGACAGAATGTGATTATTTTTAGTGGATGGGAAAGGACTCCAGTATTTTTTTCTAATATGTTTTTATTTACCCCTTTATTGTATAGATCTCCACCTACTTCCTGCTAGCTTTAAAAAGACTGTCTATGTCCCGGTGATTGTGCTTGGCTCATTTTTCTATCTGTTTTTCTCCCCTCCAGTCTCTTACTTCCTCCTATTAAGAAGAACACAGCTGGTAATGTGGCCCCACCTTGTAGGAAAGATGAATTCTAAAACAGGATGGAAAATCACAGGTGATTCAAATATCCTTTCCAGGTCAGGCACTTAACCCTCTCATTTAATTTCCCCTTCACTGAGACACTTCCTTTTTTAAGATTGCAAACATAACCTGCACCTGCAATTACTTGTACAGAAATTAGTCTTGTGCTTCTCTCCATAGGAACAAAGAAGTATTCAAATGTTTAGCTGACTAAATGCCAGCCTTTGTAGACATGGTTTTGAATTGGATGGGAACCCAAGTGTAATTAAGTGCATAAGAGGTACTACCCTTGGAAGTGATCTGTCTTCGGAAATATCTCAGCACATAGTATAAATTAGGTCATTTAACTTACAGTACAACAGCTCAGGATGGACAGTGTAAAACTGCACTTCTCAACGTGGGATGAGGCTCTAGTTGGGCATGCCGTTTCTCTGACATGCAGGAAACATTTCCTGGCCATTCACACTGCTTGGCTTTATTCATTAATAGAATGAAGCAATTAATAGCACCTATTTAAAGTCAGGACCCTGACCTGTAACACAACTGAAGAGTGAGGGCTTAAGTTCCAGCCATTCAAAGTAGGATCCCTGGAACCCCTGCCTCAGAACCACTTAGTGGGGCTCATCAAAATGCAGAGTCTCAGGCTTCCCACACTATGGAATCGGAATCTCCAGGGAGTGTAGGAGCAGGAATACATATTTGAAAGAACCGTGTCTGGTGGTACTTATGCACCTTAAAGTCTAAGAACCAGCAGGAGGAATAAGGACAACGGGCGCCTGGGGAAGTGAGAAGGAGAAGGAAGGCTAGGTGCACACACGCACACCTCCTCAACAAAGTTTGCTGACATGAAAATTCGAGTGGAACTAGCTATCACAATGGAAGAAATATTGGCTGTACTTCAGACCCAATGTACTTCGGAGAAAAATGCAAACACACATAGGGAACTTAAATGACAGTGAATGAAATCAAGTTCCTTAATTTTTAAATCTCAAATTTTATGTTAAGGCTTTGGAGACACAATGTTTTTATCATTATTTGATATTAAATTCTACTGTGGAAATATGTTTTCTAGGAAGCTGGAATGTACTTTTAAGACTTAGACCTTGAAAAAAGTGATGATTTCAGAGAAAGTCTTATTTGCCTCTCCAATGTCAATTTTCACTCTTTCAGGCACTGGTGTGGGCTATGAAGCAAAAATAAGGTATACGGTTTCGGTTCCCCCAAAGTGAATATTCTAGCTTCCTTTAACAGAAATTGCGAAAGACAGTTTAAACTTTTTGCAGTAACTACCATCATTCTGAATATTATTTGCTAAAGTACGCTACCAGCGTCAGAATTTATTCAGGTGTTGCTGTGCCTACAAGAACAGCCTATACTTTTGGAGCTTGTTGTCACCTTCTGATGAGCTTTCTCCAACCCCATATGTTATAGAAATCAATACAATATGTTTCATTAAATTGTGTTTAAGAGTTTAAATAGACTCTGAGGGCCTAAGATGGTCTCCAGTGGAGACTAGCAGAAGTTCAGATTTACAACCGTATTCCAATGTTGTGCAGTGTTTAGGAAGCCTAATATCCTAAAGAAGTGAGGGACTGCTGCAAACTTGAAACTTCTTGAAATCTTGTATCACAGTCTGAAGCATTTTGGAGTAATAGTCTCGGACACAGGGACACAATTTGGCTACTCAGGCTATTACTACCTTCCACGTGAACATTAATCTCTCAGGGGATTTCCCCATTTTCACCTGCCATTGCGACTGCCCATCCTGTGTATTGCAGCCAGATTAATAGTTCATTGCTTATGCTCAGAGCCTCCAGTGACTCCCAAATAAAGTTCAAACTTCTCAGCCTGCATTCGAGAACATGCACAACCTTCCTGATTTTGTTTCCTTTACACAGAGACTATGTCTAGTCACGCTGGTCTATAGTTCATTCTTCAGATATGGATACTTTATTCTTTTCTGAGGCTGTGTCTTGGGCCACACCACCTCCTATCACCATACCCACCTATCAAATTCCTACCCACCTTTTAAAGTGGGCCCCCAAGTCATAATATCTGCCCCTCCATGAAACTTCCGGTTCCTTCCACCAGAAGTTCTTCTGAGCTCTACAGATATCAGAACTATTCTCCTGTAGTACAACATTGTCATTATCTGCATGTGTAATTCCCCAAAGTCAAGGGCCTTGTCTTCATTCTTTCAACAAATATTTACAGAACACCAATAGCTTTTAAAGCAATGTTTTAGACATTATGGAAGCTGCCAAGTTGAATAAAATCCAATCTTTGCCTTTCCACTGTCTGATACAATGACAAGCATGTCGTCGGTACCAAAAAAATATATGTGGAATACATACGTGAGTAGCCCATCTCACTTACGGTAACATAAATTCTGGTTTATAACATGATAAATTAAATTAATAGGAAACTCTATTCAGGAAGAAGACTTTACCAAATTAACTTTTAGAGTATCTGAATGCTACATATGCAGATATAAAAATGAAAACAAAATATTTGAAACTCAAAGACAAAAGAAATTTGAAAACTTTTAGTATACTGTATATAAAGCGCAGATACATATTGTTTTAATGTTAATAATTTCATGGTCTCCTTCTATGATTCACATCTGGTAAACCTCCATGGTCAATTAGTTTTTTATTAGTTCTTTAATATTAAAATATTCACATGCTTGCTACATGCAATACTTTTCTGCAAATATTTATCATGTGTTTTAATCTGAATTTTTAGAGGCATTTATAATTAAATGTATTTTTTGACAATCGTGCACATCATTTCAAATAAATTCACTGAGAAGTAGAACATTAGATTAAGTATCCAGATTGTTATTTTAAATGATGCCAAATATAAGACCAGTAAATATAAGAAAATTGAAATGCTAGAGTGTATTTTCTGGCTTCCAAGTGAGTGGTTATAAGCCAGGAGTTACGAGGTAACTAAGGTAAGTTTGTTTCACTTGGATATTTATATGTTGCACACACACATTGCTGGAAGATTGGATGGCATATTTATCAAGCACACAGAATAATTCAGATCGATGTCAACATACTCTCTCCAGAAAATGAAGTCCTGTTCAGAGCCATACTACCTCTCATTATAAGTCAAAAGAAAGTTGGAGCAGTAAGAATAAAATGCTTAAGGTATAGGATTATGTCTGCTCTAGTGTGGAAAAATGAGTGTCTTCAGATAACAAAACTTTCCCTTTTGAAAGATAAAGTCATTATTGCTGTGTGAAAAGAGTTACACACATTTAAAAGTCCAAACAGGTTTAGTCCTGGCCATTTGAATAGAAAGAGCCTGAATCGAGACTCTTAAATGCCAGGCTAATGACATGGGTTATGTCATGATAGAAATTTGTCATATATAAAGGGTATTTTGCAAGTGACCTGGGGAAAATAAACTAATGTTCAAAGTAAGGATGTAACTTTAAAATCCATTCTCTATGGTACTCGAGTCAGAGAAATGATTGGTTACTAATGGGGCAATATCAGGTTTGTCACATTATTATTTGCCTGCATGAGTAAGAATTAAGATTTTTTTTTTCAGTTTCTGGAAGGTCACCCATTCATCATTTTAACTGCTAAATGCTTAGATCTGCAGGTATTACTAGACTTTTTTAGTCCTCTCCCAAAATGTCTACATATTATAGCATCTTTCCACCGAAGACAAATAAAAGCTTTGTGGTCTTCTCATCAATGTGTCACAATTAAGTGACAGTATGGAGCTCTATAGGTTCACAGTTATATTTTAAAGGAAGGGATTGTCCAGTGCAGTCTAAAAATTCAAGAATTTCAGCAGAGAAAAGCAAATGAGTTGGCCGAGAATGATACTGGGGTATCAGGGGAAGATTAAATAAAAACGGATTCAAAGCATGAGTTGCAGAGTCATACTTAGGCTCAAGCCTTGGCTCTAATACTTAGTTGCCTCTCAGACCTTCGAAAATTACTGAAACTCTCATCCTCACCCTCTCTGTGGGTAAAATGGAACAAATAATAGTACTTATATTTTATTTTTTTTTTTTTAAGATTTTATTTATTTATTCGACAGAGATAGAGACAGCCAGTGAGAGAGGGAACACAAGTAGGGGGAGTGAGAGAGGAAGAAGCAGGCTCATAGCGGAGGAGCCTGATGTGGGGCTCGATCCCACAACGCCGGGATCACGCCCTGAGCCGAAGGCAGACCGAGTTGGCCGAGAATGATACTGGGGTATCAGGGGAAGATTAAATAAAAACGGATTCAAAGCATGAGTTGCAGAGTCATACTTAGGCTCAAGCCTTGGCTCTAATACTTAGTTGCCTCTCAGACCTTCGAAAATTACTGAAACTCTCATCCTCACCCTCTCTGTGGGTAAAATGGAACAAATAATAGTACTTATATTTTATTTTTTTTTTTTTAAGATTTTATTTATTTATTCGACAGAGATAGAGACAGCCAGTGAGAGAGGGAACACAAGTAGGGGGAGTGAGAGAGGAAGAAGCAGGCTCATAGCGGAGGAGCCTGATGTGGGGCTCGATCCCACAACGCCGGGATCACGCCCTGAGCCGAAGGCAGACGCTTAACCGCTGTGCCACCCAGGCGCCCCTAGTACTTATATTTTAAAACGAGTTAGAATGTATACACAAAAATAATGCCTATAGAATGCTTAGTACAGAGACTGAAATGCAGTAAATAATAGATTTTGTTATTGATATTAGCTATTTCCAGATAAAAAGGTTGAGATAGGAAAGGCATTTCCAAGAGTACCAGATTTTCCTTCTATTTTCTCCTGTACTTTCCAATCCTCCTTTACTTTTCTCTGTGCCCCAGGAGACGCTAGTTTGGGTAGGGCCAATGGAAGGCACTAGCAGAAGAGTGGGATAAAAATGAGGTCAAAAGATATTTATTCTCCCACCTCCCTCTGATTGGCTATGTCTTATAAAGGCAACAGGCCAAGTTGGGCAGACCCCTCTTACAGCTCCATCATGTTCTCCCTCCTGGTGGCCCTGTTGAGTTTGCCACCTACTTCCTATCTGAATACTCCCTAATACATGAGAATCTAAGTGTATATAGCTGGTACAGGAAGCCTTGTGTACCCTAGAGAAGCCCAGGTGTAAGCCAGGGGAAGTGAAGGTGTGTGTACAATCTGAAGTAAAGGCATAAAAGAAACTCTAGGTGGCCTGAAACATGAGGAATGGGTTTCAGACAGTTTGTAGCTGGTTTGCCAAAATAGCATCTGTGGCTCTGTCACCTCTTGTGCGGTTTCTTGCGTATACCATGGAGGCTACTTCCTCTGCTTAAAGGAATTTAGCTTAATAGAAGGTGTGTGTACAATCTGAAGTAAAGGCATAAAAGAAACTCTAGGTGGCCTGAAACATGAGGAATGGGTTTCAGACAGTTTGTAGCTGGTTTGCCAAAATAGCATCTGTGGCTCTGTCACCTCTTGTGCGGTTTCTTGCGTATACCATGGAGGCTACTTCCTCTGCTTAAAGGAATTTAGCTTAATAGAACGAAACAGCACCATCAGGCCACTTCTAAAGTCTACCCTGTTCTTCTAGGCTTCACCAGCAGTGTTGTAGAGCAACATTAATATAACCTCTGTGTACTTCTTGGAACTGGCTCAAAGCTAACTTGACGGTTTTAAACTTCAGGTCATGAAGCACATACACACACGTGTGCGCATGCATGCACATGTGCACACACACACTTTTTCCCCCACAAAAATGAGGGGAAAAGATCTGTAACGTCTTGTACTGTAATAGCAGTGTCAACTTTATACGGCTATCGGAGCAGTAAAACATGAGTGGGAACTTCCCATTAGGAAATCCCAAGGACCCCTATGCCGTACAATAACCAGATGTCCTAAAAGGACTAGAGAGATAGCACCAAGTACAGTTTGGAACTCAGGACACTTTCCATTTCCCAGAAGAAGGGTCCTTCTTCCCAATTCTTGGCCACCTAAACTGTCCTCACGGGGAAGCTAAAATCAGCACACTTACGATGACACAGGAGGAAACACTAGTTCCCAAGTTCTCTGGGACTTTATGAAAGATTCTAAGAGTTTGGCAGATGGGCCTCAGGGGCCACTCAGGAGGAATGGGTGAGCTAAGAGGACCAGTTTTTAAACATGTCAGCTTTGCTTCAGCCAAGAGCTCCGTACTTATCTGTGACTGCACTGGGCTTCCTTGTAAGCTCCTGTTTAAAGAAAGGATTACACTGCTAAAAACAGTAATATAGAAAAATTTCAAAGTCACTGTCTCCGGTTTTGCATACATCTATTAGAGGCAAATGTTTCAGTATATTACTGAATCCTAAACATTTCTTCTCTTTCTTATGACACACAACATTAATGGTTAGTCCTACTTAAAAGAATAAACTGCTCACGTACCATGTAGCAGCTTGTATTAATACTTTTCACCGTATGAATGGGTATGTATAAAAGCCCCTTCATTTTTGCCTAGATAGTCCTTATTTTCCTGTTTTACCTGAAGGCGATTAAATAATGATGAGGTATTTTGATAGAAACCAGACCCAAAATATAACAGAATCATATCTCTAACATAAATATTTTGGTAAAATATCTCACAGGGATCTCTGTCCCAACTTTGATTAAGATCACATTTGTGGGGGCGCCTGGGTGGCTCAGTCTTTAAGCGTCTGCCTTTGGCTCAGGGCGTGATCCCGGCGTTCTGGGATCGAGTCCCACATCGGGCTCCTCCTCTGGGAGCCTGCTTCTTCCTCTCCCACTCCCCCTGCTTGTGTTCCCTCTCTCACTGGCTGTCTCTCTGTCACATAAATAAAAATAAAATCTTTAAAAAAAAAAGATCACATTAGTGCTGGAGAACATTTTTTAAAGTTTTTTTTTTAAAGATTTTATTTATTTATTCGACAGAGACAGAGACAGCCAGTGAGAGAGGGAGGGAACACAAGCAGGGGGAGTGGGATAGGAAGAAGCAGGCTCATAGCGGAGGAGTCTGATGTGGGGCTCGATCCCATAATGCCGGGATCACGCCCTGAGCCGAAGGCAGATGCTTAACCGCTGTGCCACCCAGGTGCCCCCATTTTTTAAAGTTTTTTTTTTTTTTTTAAAGATTTTATTTATTTATTTGACAGAGATAGAGACAGCCAGCGAGAGAGGGAACACAAGCAGGGGGAGTGGGAGAGGAAGAAGCAGGCTCCTAGCAGAGGAGCCTGATGTGGGGCTCGATCCCATAACGCCAGGATCACGCCCTGAGCAGAAGGCAGACGCTTAACCGCTGTGCCACCCAGGCGCCCCTCATTTTTTAAAGTTTTAATTTTAATACCTTTTTAATTTTTAAAAATATTTTATTTATTTATTTGAGAGAGAGAGAGGGTGCAAGCAAGCTAGCAGGGGAGGGGCAGAGGGGAGAGAAAGGGAAAGAATCTCCCTTCTGAGTGTGCAGCCCAACATGGGACTCAGTGGCATGACCTTGAGATCAAGACCTGAGCCAAAATCAAGAGTGGTTGGCTTAACCAACTGAGCTGAGCCACCCAGGCGCTCCTTAATACCTTTTAAAATTTTATTTATTTCTCTATTTATTTATTTGAGAGAGAGTGCATGCATGAGTGGGAGGAGGGGAAGAGGGAGAGGGAGAAGCAGACTCCCCGCTGTGCAGGGAGCCCAACTCAAGCTCCATCCCAGGACCCTGGGATCATGACCTGAGCTGAAGTCAGATGCTTAACCTACTGAGCCACCCAGGCACCCCTCTTAATACCTTTTTTTAATTGAAGTATAGTTGACATACAATGTTACTGAATGCTTAATATTAGCAATAATTACATACTGACAACATAAGTGTCTTTTGAAAAATGATTGCTGGTTTTGTTTTTTAAAGGTAACGGAAACCCTTACATACGTCAATAGACTGCAGCAGAAACCCCAGCAGGAGTAGATGAGAGGCCAATGGAATAAAGCTGTGGTATTAAAGGGGTCGAGGAGTAATTCTAAACTAAAAATAGTGTATCCCCATAATGGTGTATTTTCAAGGCACTTCTTATTGGTAGAGAAGAAACTTCCCTCCAGCTAACCTCTTTTGTCATCTGGTTGCACGTAGTCAGAAGTTATATTTTCTAAGCAATCTGTTTTTTTTTTTAATCAAATAAGAAAGAACTGTTTCCCTACTTTTTGGCTGTTAGCAGTTCAAATATTATTGCTAAGCAAAGTATCCTTAATGTAAATTTTCACTTCTTTGCTGTAATACAACCCCATTCACGCACGTTAATATTTTCAGACCGATTTCAGGATCAGTTTACATAAGACATAATTAACTGTTCCTTGTTCAGTTAAGTTGCATTCAACGTTTTAATGAGAGTGACAGGTGGGCTCAAAACGGACTGCTGATCTGTGAAACTTGGAGTGCTTCAGGTGCTAGTTGTGTGCACAACATGTGATTTCTATAAATGCTGCTGTGCAGATTCAGCCACAGCTGTCTCTGCAGAAACAGCCAGAGTGTGATTCGTTGGTTTCCAGGGTTGATATCAGTTCAAATATTTATGATACAAACAAGCTGAGGAGTTTCTCTAATTTGGTCTTTGGGAAACAACCAAAGGCTAAGTGAAGTGGATAAAACATGAGTACATTTATATAATGAATTTCGGTATTCTACATATTTTCTTGTGTTGCCTTCGGCTACTACTGCGGCTTATGTTTTCTCACATAATCCAAAGTGTGGGGGTAGATCGTTCAGAGCTCAAATGATGCCATTGAGAGCCTAGTCTCCTTGCTCCACCGTCCTTGACAGGGGACTTTTATTTTCCTGGTCAAGGCAGATACTCAGCTTGCAAACATCATATCCAAATTTGACATTTATTCAGGAAAGGAAGCCTGCTCCAGTGACTTCTTCCTAAGTCTCATTGGCCAGAACTCTTCTCACGGCCAACCCAAGGTGCTACAGGGGCCATGAAATCAAGGACTTTACTTTCCAATCTCTATGGAACAAGAAAAAAGGGTTGGAAAGGATGTTTAGTGAACCAAACTATACTATCGGCTCACTAAGGAATTATATTAATTATTTTAGCCTCAGGCCAAAAGATGGACAATTTCCTTGTTTTCTTCTTTTTTTCCTCAGGCTATGTTTTAGAAACACATGTTGGTCATAGTGAGCTGGCCAGAGGGGCTCTCATTTCCCTCTGTATTTTTCAGCATCAAACTGTGACGATATAACCAGGTAGTAGACATTATTTGTTATCTACCCAGAATTCATTTGTCCACTTTTTTATACTACTCAAACCCCAATTGTGGTTGGATACCTCCCCAAATCCAAGTAGCCATAGGTCTCAGGGGAAACTGAACTCATCCCAATTTCAGGAAGAAACTGCTTCAAGAGTAATCTTGCCTAGGATTGGTTCTGGAACCAGCAAATGATCCCATTTTGACCTAAAGCGTAGTGGGAAGTCTGCCAGAGACTAAAGGAACATTTTCTTCCTTGCTCCTATGAGATAGCCATAGTGATGAGGGAAGAGAAGGCAAGCTGAGGACAGAGCAGAAGCTGAAACCCCCCCCCCCCATGGGATATATGTGACATTCCTCAAGCACTCCTGGCTGCCCTAAAGCTAAGGAAAGGTAAAACAAATAGTTGACTTACAGAGATCACAATCCTGCAAGACAGGAGTCTCCCTCACTTTACAAATGTCTTAGCAATCTACAAGAACAAAGCATTTCTATCAATAACCTAGCTTCTAGCTTCCAGAAGGAAATGTAGATACAATTAAATGTCCTTAAAATCTGCAGCCCATTGACAGATATTTGAAGCAAGCAGAGTATAATGTTCCTCCAGCAAGTTCCCAACTATCTTCATGTTAATGCCTTGCTAGAGGGAAAAACCTTCACTTGACAATGGCAAGGCCTCCAGTATCCTGTGAGTCTTCTTTAACGTATGAAAGTCCTTTCTCAACCTCCCTTTTCCTTACCTCCCCAACCCCACAGTACGTAATCAGCCACCCCTCACTACCGGTGCTGCAGCTCTTTCTGCCCAGGGGTCTTGTCCCCGTGCTTTAATAAACCACCATTTTGCACCAAAGATGTCTCAAGAATTCTTTCCTCGTCGTCAGCTCTGCACTCCACCCCACTGAACCTCACCTATATTCCAAAACCACATCAACAGGAAGAGATAGATTCTCTTTGTTCCCTGGGCAGTACTGGGTATAGATAGGATACATGGGACTGCTGCGGCTCTCTTGCTACTCTGCTGAGGATGAAGTCACACTCAGAATTATAGGGCAGAAAGAGAAAACACCTGGGCCCTTGATGACATTGCTGAATCCGCCTGCCATGAAGCGCATCCCATCTTTGAACTTCCAGTCAAGTCATTCTTTATTGTTTTAATCAGTTGGAGTCTGGATTTCTGTTCTTGTAGCGAAAAACATCTTAATTCTTATGAATCGGTTTGAGATGTTTGTTCTCAAATGTTCTGAGAAGTTTGGGTTTATGCTATTGCTGTTTGCTGCTTGTAATTCAAGTTAAAGGGGATTTCCCAGAGACATCATTGCAGAAAAACACTATATACATCAGTGCATTTAGCTCCAACTATGACCAAGAATAAGCTAAGAAATAACATTGTACTTCATGCTCCTTCCAGTTCTGGGTTTTGCCAACATGGGGAAATAAGCCACAGGTGCAATGCAGATCAATTGGGAAACATTTCTACAAAACTGGTGCACAAGCGGAAATTCACCAGCCACATTATAGTGGGGCAACTGACAGATAAGTTACGTGAAATGCATTGGAATCTCCAAGGCTAACAGGCTGTCAAAACATACCACCAAAGCAGCCAAAGGGACCTTTGCAACTGAACTGGATGTTAGGCTAATTGTGCAGCAAACAGAAAAAAAACCCCCCACAAAAAAACCTCCCTCCAAGTCAAAAGCTATTGTGCAAAGGCAAAGAGAAAGAAATAGACACATTATTACACTCCCACACTTCCCAAACTATACTTGTGGTGGCATGTAGGAATTGAAATGCTTGATCAGGGCTTTAATTTTCTCAAACTAAAATTTGCCTGTTCTGAGATTGTCTCTACATATTCTCTATCTCTATATATAGATAGATAGATAGATAGATAGATATAGAGACAGACAGAGAGATACATAGATATGGATAAATAGATATCTCTATTTATATATATGTTATCTCTATATATGTATATATATATATACATATATATATTTGTGTGTTGTGTCGATAGATGTCTATATAGAGAGAATATAACTTTGAGAGTTAAACCCCCCACATTATCATGGTAACAAGATGAACAAATGATATTACCATACAGGGTACCATGGAACTTTTACAAAAGATTCTTAATTGTTTCCTAAGATGCCTGCTTAGTGTTAGATACAGCAAAAAATCATGGAGAAGAAGCAAATGTCAGAAAGAGGAAAAAGGGGCAAATTAAATGCCATTTTAAAAAAGTGGTCAGTGTAAGAAAATGCATCACTAATAACTGGAATACAAATGAGGTGGTAAAATGCTAGAAAATAATAGCTCACAAAAACAGAGTTCTAAACAAATTGATTTTTTTTCCAAAACAATTGATTTTAAAGATTTTCTTATTTTGGTTTTAGGAATTACTTACTGTCCTATGTCAGAATCATGGCATTTCGTTAGTAGATGGCAGGGTAAAACAAAAAATGTGTTAGTAGGTATTCATTTAACATGTAAGGTATACTGTCCACTTTTAATTAATTTGAGGGAACTTTTCTAAGAGATTGAGAGTAAAAGCTATTGTCATTCCAACCCTCGTCTGAATTTTCACATGTTTTGATTACCTACAAAGAGGTGTGAAACACATATACCTATAAATAACGAGTTAATGCTAATGTGAATTTTCTTTTTTATTGAAACTTTCCCCGATCATGCAGTTCTTGAGTAAAACATTATGAGTCATTAACAATAGGGAACATGTTTTTCACACATTCAGTAGAAGGTAAGCATTAAGAAGGACTAATCGTAACAATGACACACAGAGAGCTAGGACTACAGAGGAATTTAAGTACATGAAATGGTTCATCTCTTTCTTATCCAAACTCCTGTCAGGTTTCAAGGTTAAAGCCATATTTATGTTTTCATTTTTTTTCCCTCCTTGTAATTGGTAAGGTTATATCTGTGAATATTATGCCACCTAATTTCAAAAAGTTCTAATAGGTTAAAAGGCAATTTATCATCAGCTTTAAAACGGGATGTTAACAGCTTTATAGTTAAATTAGGCAATGAAAAATGGGTAAAGGTTGTCTATGGAAAAAAAGTTTTTTATGACAAGGATAATTCAACTCACAAAGAAGAAGGTATAACCTAAAATGATTTAGATAATTCATCATGAAAGTGTGTCATTATATTAATTTAGAAAGAAAATCATTTTTTTATTTACCCATCTCTAATGTTTTCATCTCTCTGTTCAGACAGACTAGGGACCAGCAAAACATTAATGATGAACATGTCAGAAGTTGGAATATAACCTTGTCACATTCACCATAAGACTCTCAGCAGTTCTGAACAATTTTCTCGACGTGCTTGAAATCCTCTATGAGAGGATTCTTTTAAAAGCCTTCTCATTGAAAGATAAAAGAACAATTATTTGGGTAAGTTCCTTTTATTCATTTTCTAAAATATTTTTTTTCCGAGAGAAGTGATGCTTATTCATGGTAGAGAATTCAGAATATGAAGAAAAGCATAAAAAGAAAAGGAGAAATTACCCGCAATTCCATTCCCCAACATAACAATTGTTAATCTTTTGGTTTATCTTCTCTCTTTGAATCTTCATTTATGAAATTATTATAGTGTAAACAGCTTGATTTCATGCTATTTTATTTACTCAACATTATACCATGAAGCCCTCCTCAGATGATTGTGTCTTTATTATATTCCATCATGTCTATTTCAAAATCTATTTACCTAACCTCTACTGTTCAGTGTTTAAGCTGCTTCTAAACTTTTCTTCTTATCAACGACATTGTAATTCACAAGATTGTATGTAATCTTTTGTTCATCTGGGGACTTGCTTACAACAGATTCAGAAACATGAAATCCCTATGTCGAAGTCCTTTTTTTTTAACATAAAAAAAGTGAGAAAAGTACAACTAAAATGATCAGTGATTTTACCATATAGAGGACTGGCCATTAAGATTCTGGTATCTATGTATCCAACTTTTTAAAAACCACCTTAGTGAGGTATAATTAACATACAATAAACTGCATAAAACAAACAATTTGACAAGTTTTAATGTATGTATACACCTCTGTAACCAGTACCACAGTCAAGATAAGGAACATACGCAGGAGGCTCCATCTAACCCTGAGATCATGACCTGAGTCAAAAGCAAGGGTGGGACACCTAACCCACTGACCCACCTAGGTGCCCCGACGGATAGCCAAATTCCTAGAGGCAAGAATGGATTCAAAAGCCTGTGGAATAACATTTCACTGTGTTGAAAAGAATTCAGAACTAAATAACCATCAAAGTACCATTAATGAATGAAAGCAAAATATAAACATTTCAGATTGTGTTTGGCACCAAAAGACCCTCACTGAAGGAAACCATAAAGAATTACTCTTCAGGCAGAAACAAAATGAAGGCAGACGAATGCCAGAAGGTATGATGGGAGACAAAAACTGTTAACTACTTGGGTATATTCAACTAACAGATTGAATAATTCTTTATGAACGATGTCTATGTGGAAGGCCCTGCTTTAAGTGCTTGATGTACAGCACTGAACAATGCACCTTTTGTGAATTAAAAGAAAAAGACTAAAATACTGGGTAGCAATCAACATAAGTTGACAGGAACGGCAGAAATAAGTCTTCTAAGGTTCTTTGTTCTGAAGGAAAATAAAAATATAACTGAAAGTGAACCTTGATAAATTAAGCACATATATGGATTTTCTAGGGTATAACGAAAAGAATGGATATCAAGTATAAAACTTCTAAACTCCATCAATGTGAAAGAAGGAAAAAATCAGAGAACATGATGCATAAAAAAGTCAGGCAAACAGAAAGCACAAAATATGGTAGAGATGATTCCAAAACCACTTATTACAATTAAAAATGAACCAAAATCCTAGTTAATAAAAATTGCCTGACATGGGAAAATCAAATGAAACTAAATGTGTTCATAAAAGGCACACTTAAATTAAAAGTACATAAAATGGGATAAAAAATATTTACAAACAGCAAATACAAACAAAATAAAGTCAGCTTAACTATACTGATAATACATGAAATAGACTTTAAAGAACAGGTATTATTAGAGATAGAGAGGACCAACATATAATTTCACTTAACCAGGAAAATAGACCTAAGATAAATACTGAGACTATATAATTATGTATCTAAAAACATAGTGTGAAAATATATAAAGTAAAATTTGACAGATTGCGAAGAGAAATATACAAATAGAGCACCTTAGTGAATTCCTCCCAACCAGCTGATAGATAAAGCAGGCCAAAACAATAAAAAAGAAAAGAAAAGAAAAATCAGTACAATAGATAAAATTTGAGATATACAATGAACATGCTTGATCTAATGCACTGAATAATTTCACAATACAAAAGCTTTTCAAACACACATGGAGCATTAATGGAAATTAATAACATACTGGGCCTTACTGCAACTCCATAAATTTAAAAACATTAGCATCTTTTTATCTTAATATAATGTTGCTTTTATGTGTTATATTAATATTGTATATGAGATCTCATTTTTAAAAAAAATCCCAATCCAAAAAAGGGATGGCTCACTTACTGGAAAAGAGTACATTGCCATGCTGCATACTGTTAAGGTGTCTGAATTTCTCATTGAATGGTCATGGCATAACTATTGTTTATGATTTGGGTAGTTTACATTTTTTGCTACTATAAATATCACTGTCTCAAAGCTATCACATGAGGCTTTTTAATTTTTTTAATTTTTTAATTTAAAAAATTTTTTATTATGTTATATTAGTCCCCATACAGTACATCATTAGTTTTTGATGTAGTGTTCCATGATTCATTGTTTGTGTATAACACCCAGTGCTCCAAGCAGTTTGTGCCCTCCTTAATACCCATCACCAGCCTATCTCAATCCCTCACCCTCCTCCCCTCTGAAGCCCTCAGTTTGTTTCCCAGAGTAGACAGTCTCCCATGGTTCATTCCCCCTTCTGTTTATCCCCCCTTCATTCTTCCCTTCCTTCTACCGATCTCCCTGCTATTTCTTATGTTCCATAAATGATTCCATATGATAATTGTTTTTCTCTGCTTGACTTATTTACTTAGCATAATCTCCTCCAGTCCCGTCCATGTTGCTGCAAATGCTGGGTAATCATCATTTCTGATGGCTGAGTACTATTCCATTGTATATATGGACCACATCTTCTTTATTCATTCATCTGTTGAAGGGCATCTCGGCTCCTTCCACAGTTTAGCTATTGTGGAAAATGCTGCTATGAACATTGGGGTGCATATGGCCCTTCTCTTCACTACGTCTGTATCTTTGGGGTAAATATCCAGTAGTGCAATTGCTGGGTCATAGGGTAGCTCTATTTTTAACTTTTTGAGGGACCGCCACACTGTTTTCCAAAGAGGTTGTACCAACTTGCATTTCCACCAACAGTGTAAGAGGGATCCCCTTTCTCCACATCCTCCCCAACATTGGTTGTTTCTTGCCTTGTCCATTTTTGCCATTCTAACTGGCGTAAGGTGGTATCTCAATGTGGTTTTGATTTGAATTTCCCTGATGGCTAATGATTTTGAACATTTTTTCATATGTCTGTTAGCCATTTGTATGTCTTCATTGGAAAAGTGTCTATTCATATCTTCTGCCCATTTTTTGATTTGATTATTTGTTTCTCGTGTATTGAGTTTGAGAAGTTCTTTGTAGATCTTGGATACCAGCCTTTTATCTGTACCTTCATTTGCAAATATCTTCTCCCATTCTGTGAGTTGCCTCTTTGTTTTGATGACTGTTTCCTTTGCTGTGCAGAAACTTTTTATCTTGATGAAGTCCCAAAAGTTCATTTTTTCTTTTGTTTCTCTTGCCTTTGGAGACATGTCATGAAAGAAGTTGCTGTGGCCGATGTTGAAGAGGTTACAGCCTACATTCTCCTCTATGATTTTGATGGATTCCTGTCCGTGAGGCTTTTTTAAAAAAAAGATTTTATTTATTTGCCAGAGAAAGAGAGAGAGTGCGTGCACAAGCAGGGGGAGCGGCAGGCAGAGGGAGAAGCAGGCTCCCTGAGCAAGAAGCCTGATGTGGGAACGGATCCCAGGACCGTGGGATCATGACCTGAGCAGAAGGCAGACGCTTAACCAACCGAGCCTCCCAGCCATCCCTCAAAACTATCACATGAGTCTTTGTTAAGAGCCTAATTATTTTGAGGATATACTCCCAGAATTTGAATTGTTAGATCAATCTTATGCATTATTAGACCTAAAATTCCCCATAGCTATTGCTAACATGTCCTGTATAAAAGTTTTACTAATCTTATTCTGACCAGCAGGATATGAGGGTGTCTATTTTACAACATTTTTGACAAAAGTATCAGGAGAAAATTGTAATCTTATCATTTTAATTAGCATTTCTTTGATTACCAATTATTTGTGATGTTGAATATGTTTTCATATCTTAGCCATTTCACTTATTATTTCTTTAATAATTCAATCATGTGCTTTGCTGCTTTTTAAAAAATGGATTTAAAAAACAAATTTTATATTAGAAATTAAATCCCTTTGTGCCTGTGAAGGGATTTAACCCAGTTAGTCATTAACTTTATTATCTTCTGATAATTTTTGTTAAAAATGTTGTCCTTTATAATGTAGTCAAAATCATCTTTTCTTTTGTTAAGACCCAGTCTTTTTTAATTAAAATTCTTGGAAAATTGTTATCTATCTAGAGCTTTATTAAACAGTAACTTTTTCATGTGTCTTTTGTTTTCACTTAATATGAATTCTCTAAATCATTAAATAACACATATATATAAATCTGTCTATCAAACCATTTCCCAATTGGTCAATGATATATTTAAAAATGCTAAACACTAATCTTTTATATAGTAAGGTCAATTTCAAGGCCATGTGCCCCATCCAGGGACTTGTCTGTTCATCTTAACTGTAGTATAATTGACAAAAATTGTATAAGAGTGCCTGGGTGGCATAGTCGGCTAAGCATCTGACTCTTGGTTTTGTCTCAGGTCTGATCTCAGGGTGGTGAGATTAAGCCCTTCGTGGGGCTCTGCACTCAGCACAGAGTCTCCTTGGATTTCTCTCTCCCTCTCTCTCTGCCCCTCCCCACCATGCTCACGTGCACTCTCTCTCTCTGTCCCTTTCTTTCTCTCAAATAAATCTTAAAAAATCTGGATATATTTGAGGTGTACAATACAATGTTTTGATATACACTGTGAAATAATTACCACAACTAACCTGATTAACATATGCATTACTTCACATAGTTATTTTTTCTTGTGAGAATATTTAAGGTCTACTGTCTTAGTAAATTTCAAGTACCCAAAATGTATTCAACCTGCATAACTGAAACTTTGTTCTCTGAACTCCCTCCTCATTCCCTCCACTCCCCGCCCCTGCCAGCCAATGGCAACCACCACTTCTATGAATCTGACTTTTATTGATTCTGCATAGTGAGATCATGCAGCATTTGTCTGGATTATCTCACTTAGTATAATGTCTTCCAGATTATTCCATACTGTTGTAAATGGCAGGATTTCTTTCTTTATTAAACCTGAGTAATATTCCATTATATGTAATTTTCTTTATCCATTCATGCATTGATAGACACAGGTTGTTTCCATATCTTGGTTATTATGAATAACGCTGCAATGAACATAGGAATCTAGATATCTTTTCAATCTATAATTGATTATCTCACAATATTTTCTAATTTCACTTTTGATTTCTTGTAAATGACAAGGTTTCTAAAGATATATATATATATATATAACTTTATATTTTAGAAAAGTTTTAGATTCACAGCAGAATTAGGTAGAAAGTACAGTGATATATTATTTATAACTGACGAACCTACAATAACATTATAATCACTTACAGTCCACAGTTTACCTTTGGGTTGTCTATTGGTGTTGTACATTCAACGGGTTTGGACAAATGAATAATTACATATATCCATAATTACAGCATCATACAGAGTATTTTCACTGCCCTAAAAATCCTCTTCAGTCTGACGATTCATCCTGTCCCCATACTCAACCCCTGGCGACCACAGACCTTTTTACTGTCTCCATAATTTTCCCTCTTTCAGAATGTCAAATAGTTGGAATCATATGGTATGTAAACTTCTCAGCTTGATTTCTTCCACTTAGTAATATACATTTAAGGTTCCTCATGTCTTTTGATGTTTTAATAGCCAATTTCTTTTCAGGGCTGAATAACAGTCCATCATCTGGATGTACCACAGTTTATTCATCTACCTACGGAAGAAAATCTTGGTTGCTTCCAAGTTTTAGGAATTATGACTAAGGCTGTTATAAACATCCATGTGCAGGTTTTTGTGTGGACATTAGTTTTCAATTCTTTTGGTTAAATTCTCTAGGAATGTACTGCTGGATCATATGAATACTTCCAAACTATCATAAAAAATGGCTGCACAATTTTGCATACCTATCAGCAATGTATGAGAGCTCTGTTGCTCCACATCCTCATCAGCATTCGATGTGGTCAATGTTCCATATTTTGACCAATAGCTGTGTAGTGGTCCATCCGTTTACTTTTTATCTATATGTGTCTTTATAGTTAAAGTGGGTTTCTTGTATACTACATATAGTTGGGATTTTTTGTTTTTTGTTCTATTCTGAAAGTCTCTTCCTTTTTTTTTTTTGAAAGATTTTATTTGTTTGAGAGAGAGAGAAAGAGAGAGAGAGAGAGAGCAGGAGTGGGGTAGAGGGGTAGAGGGAGAGGGAGAAGCAGATTTCCTGCTGAGCAGGGAGTCGGATGTGGGGCTTGATTCCAGGACCCCGGGATCATAATCTGAGCCAACGGCAGATGCTTAACCAACTGAGCTACCCAGGTGCCCCTGAAAGTCTCTTCCTTTTAATTAGTGCATTTATACCATTGACATTCAAAGTTATTATTGATATAGCTGGACTAATAACTACCATATTTGTTACTGTTTTCTCTTTGTTGCCCTGTTTTTTGTTGCTATTTTTATCTTCTACTTTTTCCACTTTGAGTGGTTTAAAATGAGCATTTTATATGATTCCATTTTCTCTCCTTTTTAGCATATCAGTTATACTTCTTTTTTTACTTTATTTTTATTGAGATACAATTGACATATAAGATTATATTAGTTTCAGGTAAAGAACATGATGATTTGATATTTGTATATATTGCAAAATGATCACCACAATAAGTCTAGTTAACATCTGTCACCATACATAGTTATAAAATTTATTTTTCTTATATGAGAACTTTAAAGATTTACTCTTGGTAAATTTACAATATGCAATACAGTATTATTAATTATAGTCACCACACCGTACATTATGTTCCCATAACGTATTTATTTTATTTTTATTTTTATTTTATTTATTTGAGAGAGAGAGAATGAGAGGGAGAGAGCATGAGATGGGGGAGGGTCAGAGGGGGAAGCAGGCTCCCTGCTGAGCAGGGAGCCCGGTGTGAACTCTATCCTGGGACTCCAGGACCGTGACCTGAGTTGAAGGCAGTCGCTTAACCAACTGAGTCACCCAGGAGCCCCAATCCCATAACTTATTTATTTTACAAGTGGAGTTTGTATCTTTTGACTCCCTTCACCCATTTTGCCTACCTTCTACCCCCTGCCTCTGGCAACCATCAATCTGTTCCCTGTATCAATGAGCTTGTATGTTTGTTTTAATTCCACATATAAGTGAGATCATACCGTATTTGTCCATCTCTGTCTGACTTATTACACTTTTTACTTTTTCTAGTGCTTGCCTTTGAATGTCCAATATACATTTACAACTAAGCCAAGTCCACTTTCTAATAATGATACTATACTACTTTACAGGTAGCGTGAGTATCTTATAATAGCAAGATAATCCTTATTCCTCTTTCTCTTTCTTTGTATCATTGCTGAACATCTATTTGCGCATGCTGTCTTCTTTATTCATTAGAGTCCTTATCATATTAATCATAGTTGTTTTAAATTCCCAGTCTGATGATTTTAACATCTCTACCATGTCTGGTTCTAACGCTGTTCTGTCTCTTCAAATTCTATTTTTTGCCTTTCACTATGCCTTGTAATTTTTTCCTTAATGGCCAGACATGAGGTACCAGGTAAAAGGAATGGCTGTAAATAAGCCTTTAGTAATACAGTGTGAGGTATAGAGGGAGCAGCGAAGCATTCTATAGTCTTTTGATCAGGTTTCAGTCCTTCAGTGAGCCTATACCTCTTGGGAACTTCACAAGTATTTCTTGGTTTTTTACCCCTGGCCCCCTTAGGTGAGAGAGCATGGCTAGAGTGGGCTGGAGTTGGGTATTTCCCTTCTGCCATGTGGAAGGCTGAAGTTGACTGGAGTTATTTACTTCCCTCCTCCAGGTAGTTAGGCTCTGATGATACCCCAGTAGGTTAGAATTTGGTGAAATGACTTATCCTAAAGTTAGTTTGGAAAGCAAAAAGCTTTTCCTGCCAAATACCTGGGCTGATGGGACCACTTCTAGGATTGCAGCCAAGCAGGGTTAGAACCAGGTTTCATGGCTGTTAATTGGGTCTGCAGCTGGATTCATGGTGGTAGGCCTGTTACCAGGGGCATACTTGGGTATGGCTTTTGGTGGGTTATTGGGCATGCTTTTGTCAGGTCAATGGGCTAATGTGTGCGTGTATGTGTGTGTATGTGGGTGCCCATGCATATATTTTTGTGTAACTATTTTAATGGGAAGCCTGTAAAATTTATACCAGTCCCAACTCACCTGCTACAATGTGAACTTGGGAATTCTCTCTTGATAAAATGTTTTAACATATTCCCTTTGTCAAAGCAGAATGGTGATTGACATATTGCACAAATGGAAGTGCGTGTTTCACTGTGTAATAATGCAATGAATCTTAAATAATTTAATCTTTTCCCAAATCTTTCACTAAGTAATATTTTATCATTTGGAGAATGACAATATATAGAAAGTAGGAATATTCAAAACTGAAATCTACAAATAAAAGATCTATTTAACCAATATTCAGTTTACTACAATGGTTAAGGAAAATAATTAATTGCCAGAATCTTAATAAGTTAGTGAGACATAAAAAATTTCTATTTAATCTTTTACATCACAATTAATGTTTAGAAAGTCAGCATAAGAGAGTTATTCAAACAATAATACTATATATTTAAAAAAAAATTTTTTTTCGAGAAAAGAAAGAAATGCAATTCACACTGAAGTTTGGTCAAGCCCTGGTGAGGTTACCATTGATAAAAGCAGTTCATGCTGAGCTTGAGCTTCCTCTTCTGTGAACCCCTAATACATTTAATTATGACACACAAGTCGGCCCCTTGACCGACATGATCTTATTCTGTAGTTTACATGTTTGTAACTCTTCTCCTTCCCCACAAAACCCCCCAGAATGCACATTTAAAACCTTGAGAATATAAATCAGGCTTTTAATGCATTTAAATGCATTAAATAATGCATTCCCCTGAAGCCTCATCTCCGAGTTCTAAAAACCAGTGAGTTCAAAAACGAAACAAAACAGTGAGTCCAAGGTAGATTTCACACACCTTCTGCTGTTGGTTTCTAATTGTGCATTAAAATGTGTAATTATACAAATAAAAGTAGTATACTTTGGGGAAAATGTTATATAGGTTGTGACTGAAAAAACAGTGGAAATGAAAGTCAGGTTTTATTATTTTCTCATATATTTTAAGGAATAAAAAATCCTTCAAATCAAAGAGTCCTATAAACCAATTCATTTCTGGTGTGCATTTGTCCCAAAAGTAAAATAAAGCACATTAAAGTAGGAATTAAAAATACTTAGATTCAAGGCCAAGCTTTTCCATTTGATGGAGGTGACTGTAAAGTATTAGATTCTTTAGCTTCCTCTTGTCTTCATTCATCAGACCTTGACATTTAGAATAATACTTACTGCTGACTTGATCGTAAGCATAAACACAGACATGGGAACTTATATCATGTGTCTCTGTCTGTACTTTCTGGCTAGCCAGATAATACAGAAACACTTAAATTATTTCAAAAATTATCATTAAAATAAAAACAATAAATTCGTATACATGTATGTGTATATATATAGACATATATTATTTTTTCTGTAGATATCTCATAATTCCCTGAGAATACACCTACATACCAAGTTTAATACACAGTGACGTAGAGCAAATCTATTTAAAACGTGGCCCTGGGGCCCCTGGGTGGCTCAGCTGGTTTAGCGAACGACTCTTGATTTTGGCTCGGGTCATGATCTCAGGGTCGTAGGATCAAGCCCTGTGTCAGGCTCTGCACTCAGTGGGGTGTCTGCTTGAGATTCTCTCTTTCCCTCTCCCTCTGCCCCTCCCCCTGTTCACTCTCTCTTTCTAAAATAAATAACTAAATTTTTAAAAAAAATGTGGCCCAAAAAGCACAGCCAGTCTACAAATGTTTTTATTGTTGTTCAATATAACAAGTACATAAAGTGAGGGTAAATATTTAGTAACTGTTATAGCAATTTGATAATGTTATTTGAAGGAAACACGAAAAAAAAAGACCTGGCTTATATTTTCGTATGCTTTTGTTTTAGAAAATATTGTTTGCAGTTATTCATTTTTATGATATTTTACCAAAGTCTTAGTCCCCGAGGGACTGGAAATTAAAGCAAAACAGAATAAAACACCTGGTACTTAACCTCAGGTAGTTTCAGAAGCATTCATGTATTTTATTGCTGTTAATGTTACCATAATTTTAAAAGCTAAATTAAAAATTTTTTTCATTCTCATCTAAGAATCAAGCTGGGACATCATCAAGCTTGGTTTCTTAAGTCTCAGTTTCTTTATCACAAGTTTTCTCTGATGAGTTTATTAGAAGCTCATTACTAGACATTTCTGTGCCTATTTTCTTTCAATGAAGCATATATTAAGCAAGCTGTTCAAAGGAATGGGACATAAACTTGGCCAATGGTCCCCATTACATCAAACACAGACATATACATCCATACACAAAAGAACATGCACATTCTTGGGATATTCATTCATAAAATTCCCAAGTACTATTCATGACTATATAAATGTTTAATATTAAGATGTATTAAACATCATTAAATTCCCTTTTCAATAGTTGAATTATATACCAGAACTATGAATACTTTTCTAAACATCTCCTTGATGCATTTTAATTCTAAACAGTAATTTAAACATGTTATGACATAAAAACTTAAAAGATACAAAACTGAGTATACATCTTAAAACAGTAACTAGGAAATCCTTTGACTTCTCTCCAAAACCAGTGAACAACATCACCACTATCCTACTTATCATAACAGTCACTTACTAGACTATCTTTGATCAATCTTAGCTAAGGACTCTGCTGTTTTCGGCCAGCATCACACTCTCAACAGTTAAGCCATTTCATAAATGGAATACTGGCACTTAGTAACATTTTGCAAAGCTGATAAAACTTAGAAGGATTATTCGGAAGAACCTCACACTGACACACTGTCATTTCTAAATGTCAGGGACTTCAAGCTTAGCTCATAAAAATGAAGCTCATGCTTGGAGACAACACTGCCTTCTGAGATAAATCTCTTTTTAAGTCTTATGGTTGTGGGAGTTGTAGTCTCAACCCTGGTGAAATGACCTCCAAAAGCAGCAACTATTTTAAGGTCATGTGTACATTCCTGTAAGCAGATGGCACAGAAGGGCTTAACAGGTGTCCAGGCATAGCTTTACACTTGTGCTGGTTCTGCCCTAAAAAACATGTCCTCCAAACATCTGTCTCAAAAACACATGTAATGTATTAAAGGAAGATTTTCAGACCAAAGTTGTGTCAATATTTCCTATCCTGCCTTCTTTTTCAATAATCTGTACCTTTTAGATACATATAGTCTAGTTGGAAAGGAGATACAGTATTTTGTGTTAAAGAATCATGAAGAGATTAGAAAATACTTGGAAATGTTTGCCTTGCTTGAATCTAAGAATGAAGCTGTTTATGTGTGCTTCTCTAAGTTTTAAACTAATATTCAGAGATATTTTTTCCAAATAATCTTTTTTGAATTAAATTTTAAATTAAAGGTCAGAGTATCTTATGACATTTATGCATCACAAATATTTAGAAACAAAACTGTATCACTGATTTGGCAGGAGGAATTTCATTGCTGCTTTTGCATATATGTGTGACTTTTGTGTGTGTTTGTGTGTGTGTGTATGTGTGTGTGTGTACATGTATTTGGAGTATCAATCTCCTATAATAAGGAAAGAAAACAAAATTAAAGATGGGTAAATTTTGATGGAAGAAGTCACATGATAATTCCAGCTGAATAATTAAATCATGAGAATCTTGGAGAAACAGTCTATGTTCACACTGGCTGCTCCTGGACCTGGTATAAAGAGGGTACGATGAGGAATAGGAGCTCTGTGTTAGTACAGGTAGCATCTAGTTTAGGGAGTGGTTGAGAGGACACTTGGTCTTGTGACTCTACCAGGAAGTATTTGACCTAGACAGAGGTCATGGCCTAGCTGTTCAGAATGACCCTATAGTGAAGTGCTGATTGGGCCAGGAATCACGAACTACTGTTCAAGTTCAAAGCCGATATTTACGGAGTTTCTCCTAGCTTCTGATTGCTTTGGTGCTTTTGATAAAAATTCAGTAAGTGCCCTCTTTCTGCATATCAGTCCTTCTTGGTGCTTCGAGGACACTGGATGGAACTTAGGATATGATCTTCAAAACACTTATGTTCTGGTTATGAAGCTGAGATGTACAACAGCTCTAGGCAACCAACTTTGATAGAAAATGGTATGCATTGTGTACTTAGGTTCCTCTTCTAGAAGGTCAATTATTTTAAGAAATATCCCATGTGAGGCATTATTTTTCCTTATTTTTTAATTCTATTTAAGAATTCTTAAAGTGATCCTTGAATATCCCAGAAAACAATGCGCTTTAAAAAATATGTTTTCTCACAAACTAGCCTATACAGCATTGCCCAGGAGAAACTTCAATGATGATGGAAATGTTCTATATCTTCACTGTTTGATATAGTAACTACCAACCACATATGGCTACCAAGCATGGGAAATGCAGCTAGTGTGACTGAGGAATTAATATTATTTAATTTTGACTCTCGAAAATGTAAATTTAACTATCCACCTTTTCTAAATGTATTATGCTCCCAATCTAATTTCAAAATTAGAAAGTTTAGCCACTTGCAACACAATGCTCTGTATGTAGCATGTTTCCCATATTCTCTGTTTAGTGAATGGCTTCACTGGTTTAGCTAATCATAATAAGGCATCACAATGAATTAAGGGGACCTAACAAAAGTTCTTAGCATACAACAGTAGCAATCAGTTTTTATATGTAAAGAAAATACCACTAAGAACTAAATTTTATGAGAAGTTTCAAAAGAGCTAGTAATCAAATATAATTTTTAGTAAAGCTCTTATGGAGATTCAATTCAGAAAATTATAATGAAATGGCAGTTTTATATTTTATAAAACATGTATAAAATGCGAAAAACAAGTAGTAGCTCTGTTTTATTATTTTTCAACTAAATAATTCCAAATTAAGCAACTAAAACAGAGGGTTATCTATATCAAAAGGGATGGTTTCAATATTACCCAAATTAAGTTTTTTTGTGAAAATAAACACCTTTTCTGCTGTCATTGAAACTCGATCTTCCTTCTAACAACAACTAAGAAAAGCAAATACATAAACGACCGGAAGAGCCCCTACATAAATCTTTCTGAAAACAACTATAAGGGATCAATACAACAAGGGAAATGAGACTCTGGAGGCTTACAACAGTTTTGTCAAACAATTTCTGTGGCCTTATAAAGGGAAATCTGTTTTTAATCATTCTGAGTTTAATTAAGAAGTAAATAGTCATATTCTAAAGAAGCCTGCCTCTCCAGTCAACTTCGCTTTTTCAAAGGAGATGCCACACAGCATCCTAGTTATTCTCTATCTGATCAACCAGGTTGTGAGACTTCCTTTTTGCAGAGCATTGTCATTCTTAGCACGGTTAAATTAGGTTTTATGGTTTAAAATTGCCCTATTAACTTGGTGCTTCCTGCATTTTCATTAACTCAAAACATATTTGATATCATGATAAGCTCCCCTGAAATGAAACTTCCCTTCTGGAATAAGTCATTCTATTATGGTAGATGCTTACCACGGAACTTGGTTTTGAACATTATACTGCTTTAATGTGCTTCCCTATGAACTGATGCTTTGGAGGAGGCTATACAACACTAGCATTTATAACCATATGCTGTGTTTTAGGCCAAGTCATTTCCCCTCTCTCCTACTGTAAAATTGTGAAGTGAACAATTTTTGAATTCCACGCTTTATTTCCTTTTCAGGAGGAATCTCTACCAAGCACCTGGATATACCTGCAGTTACCCTGCTCCCACACTAGGGCAGTGGCTCCAAACTTCGGAGATTCATCAGCATCACCTAGGAGAACTTAGACAGAACAGAGCCCTGGTCCATGACACAACAACTAAATCAGAAACTCTAGCAGAGAGGGGTTCAGGCATGAGAAATTTTAAAAGCTCAGCCGGTGAATTTCAAGTGCAATCAAGATTGGACACCATTGCCCTAGCACAGTCTACTTATGTTTTAGCACAAAGCTTGATCAAACAGATTCAGTTTCGGATTCTACAACTCAGCAGTGGGCCCTGAGAATTTGCATCTCTAACAGGCTCCCAGGTGGTGCTGATGCTTCTAGTTCAGGAACCACACTTTGAGAGCCACTGTCCTAGGGCTCTGAGATTGAGTCAGTCCCTTTGAATTCTCTTTGGGGATGATGCAAATTGTCATAGGCCATCCTTGCTGTGGCTCCTCTTCCTCCTGTATTGATTTATCAAACAGAAGGATGCCATTTCTTCCTCCTGCATTGATTTATCAAACGGAAGGATGTCACTTCTTCTACCTCCTGCATTGATTTAGCAAACAGAAGGATGTTTCTCATTCGTAGAGGAATGAGAAACACTCAGATTGATTCTCTTGGCCCCTTGCTGGCTCCTTGGGCAATTTATATTTTCAGAGTTGGATTTAGCTAGGGTGATCTATTTTCTGGGAATCTCAGAACATGTCTGCCAACTCAGCATAATACCAAGGGCCTAAAACACATTGGAAAAGGTCACTTTGATTCTCCCCTCTTTAAAAGGACTTTGCCACGTAGGAGTCCTTATTCCTTTATTCAACAAATTGCACTTCTCTGTGCCCAGGCATATAGAGTAGAGCTGAAGAGAGGTGAGAAGCTCAATTTTATGGAATTTACATTATATTCAGAAGAGAGGGACAATAAGCAGCTAACGAAACAAAAAGAAGTATCTTTACCAAAATCTATATTAGAGGTTTTATGAATTCAAAAAAGGAATGCTCAAAATAATCATTCATTGATGAGATGAGGGGGCTCAAGATGTTCAGTTGGCCAGATAGATTTTCCAGGCCTTACCATGAATGAAGCATATGTGCTTAGCAAAGCCAGGAGATAAGTGCATTAGATCTAGGTCTAAACTCCCTTTGGTCTGTCCTCTATTCTATTCCATGGAAGATTCTGTTCTCTGATCTGAATAGAAATCTGGCTAATGTTCCTCAAAAGGAACCCATTTTGCAAGGAGACTTAGTGGAAGTTCCTATGGATTAAGAGTGGGAATTTAAATGCCTAAGCTTGATAACTGTTTTTTGTGCCTATATGCTACTAAATTTGGTACAATTGACAGAATTTGGTCTATTTGGTCTAAGACTTGTTTTAATTTTAGCATACCACCTGGTAGGTTGCCATGGATCATTCCACCTGTCTCTAACTGTAGAATTCTAAGTTTGCTCTAAGAAGCTGAAAACTGCTAAATGGCCAAACTGGCCTAGGTTAGTTTTTACACCAGAAGTTTAAAACATTTAAAGCATCTACTTGGAGAAATAACAGATTGAGTGAAGTATGCTTTTAAACTATTTTTTGAACACTTCATATTAAAAAGTTTTGATGATTTATTTTTACTCACCTTGCAAAAATAATACCTTCTTTCATTTTCATGTGACGTTTTGAATTCCATGTATAAATTGGATGAAGTTACTCCAATTCCACAAAAAAGGAAAACGAATACGAAAAAGCATTCAAAAAATGCTGTTCAAAAACGATATGACCTGAAGATATCACTCATAATGCACAGATGAATACACTAAAAATAAAGTCCTGGTGCTAAATTTATAATTACATCCGTAAAAGCAGAATGTTAATCCCTATTACTTCTTTACTTCAGTCATTTAAATACACAGGCATAGACAAACATCAGCCCTATCCTCCCCTACTGCTGGCTAATCCACAGATTGGTGAGGAGAATTTCAATAGGACACAGCAGGTCCTCCTGGAGCAATAGCTTCACACTATATGCATTTTGATGAGGACAGGATTTCATGCTATGGGAAAATATATAACCATTCTAGGGCACAGCCTCTGACCCCATGCTCCCCCAATGCTTTTTAATGAAGTGTTTTGTTGAAATGTTGAGGGTGTATTTTAATTCCAACATTGCATTTATTCATTCACTCACCAAATATTTATTGAGTGCCTCCTGAGAGTCAGAATCTGTGGATCATTCTTTTTGGTCATGACTATTGTAATAAATACAATAAGCAGTAAGTATATTAAGTGTAATAATGTAATAAGTATAATTGTGACCCTGATTGAGAATTTAAAACTATTAACAAAATACTAAGTCTTTTGTTAGTGCCACAGCAATTGTTAATTGTTACTGTGTTGCCAGGATCCCTACAATTGACCCCATGTTAACAAAGTAATCAGGGGAGTAGGTGAAAGGAAAGAAATTAAATTAAAAAGAGAACCACAAAGAATGAATTCTCTGAAAAGAGGCTGAGTTGAAGAAGGAAATAGATGATCTCCTGCTAACCTTCTCAACCTGCTATGGCTTTGTGCATTCTGGCTCAACCTAATATTGATAAATAAAATGGAATATAATGAAGAAAATCAGAACATGGGATGGCATATTGGACACCGTGTAAGAGAGAAGTACCTTCTGTTTCACTTTTCTTTGAGTCAGTGCCTCTGAATGGATAATGGTGGTGTAATTCCTCAGTGAAGGAGGCAATGTGCATGTGAGTGTGCACACACATTCATGTCTGTGAATATATGTGTAATGAAACATTATAAATATAAATGGAATGAAATATAATAAAAAGTGAATTCAAGGTATTGTTTTGTCCCATGTTATTGTATTTATAGAAACCATATTACCTTTTAATTAAATCAGCTCTCTCACATTTTCCATTACACATGAGAAGTGGAGAGGGTTAATTATGGGTAAAATTATTGAGTATAGAGTCACAAACCTGGAATTGTTTAGAGATCACCCAGCTCAATCTCTTAATTATTCACATAAAGGTCGCATAATGACTCCAAATTTACAGTTAGTGGCAGAGCCAGGAAAAAGACCGTAACACTCCATTACATTCCCACCTGCCTTATGAGCAGATCAAGATTTCTGAATGGTTCTCACCCTCTAGGTGGTTCTTTCCAACGCTATCTCAGCTTCCTGGTATTTTAATGTTCACCCTTTTTCCTTCTAAAAACATCCTTTTAGATCCTCAGAACTTAAAGAGCTGAATGAGTTTAGTATTAATCTCTCCAGAAGCATTTCTATCTTAACATGGGTCAAATGTAAACTAAAGAAATAAAACTCTAAACCTAAGATTTCAGGCATAAGGGAGGAGAAGGTAGAAGGAAGTGATTCACTGCTTTCCAAAACCCTTGATATCATAGTATATGATCACTCAGTTAGCTGGTCTCCTTATTTGAAAGGCAGTCCCAGCATGATTTATGTAACTCAAGACCTGTTGAACATTTTACCAAAATTAAATTCCACTGGTAGGAATAGTGTTTCTAATAAGCAGAGAAGCTTGAGAATATGGAGTCAGTTTTAGGGGAGGCAATTCATGTAGAGTGAGGTAACTTAGCAGTTATATCAGATGACAATGTATGAGAATCAATGCTTCCAAAAAATCATTGTTCAATACAGGCCCTGAATTTTGACACATTGATACACAATACATTCAGCACATCTCTAGGGAGCATGAACTATAATGCCAGATTCTGATCTAGGATCTTGGCTATTGCACTGAGTAAGATAAGGGTCTTCCTCTCTTTAAACTTATAAGGGGGTTGGGGAAGAGGGAGATATAGACAAAAAGAAGCAACCAAAGAAATTAACAAGTAATTTCGGATGGTGGATGAAATAACCACACAAGGATACACGATAGAGAACGCCTTGGAGCTGCTTGGGGCAGGATGGCTAGAGGCTTCTCTGGAGAGGTGATATCTGAACTTAGACCTGAGGGATGAGAAAGGAGGAACCATGAGGCCAAGAAGGTGTTTCGCGGCAAATGAAGAAACAGCAAAAGCCAAGGCTATAAGGTGGAAACGAGCGCGGTATGTGACTAGAAAGGGACATGACAGGAGACGAGATCAGAGAAGGAAGCAGGAGCCAGCTGATGGAGGGACTAGCTGGCCATGATAAGGAGCTGGCATTTGATTCCAGGAAGTCAGTGAGCACTTCTAAGTATGAGAGTGGTTCAATATGATTTACCGTTAAGAAGTGGCTTTCACTGCTGTGTGGAGAATGGATTATAGAGAGGCCAGGAAGGAAGGTTGAAATAGGATGACAAAAGACTATGGACAGGTACAGTTTCAGTTCTGAGATATAACCAATAGGACTTGATGGATAAGATGTCAGAGGTGAGAGAAAAGGAAAAATGGAGGATGGCACCAAGGTTGTTGGCTTTAAACATAACCACTATCTAAATTCTGGTTTGATGTTATTAGATACACATAATGGACAAATAGAACTTAAAAAGCTACATAAAATAATTTTACAAAACAAGTGATGTAGCTAGCCATTGCTAAAAAGCTATATCATTACATTATATTTTTAGTCATTTTGTTTTACCAGAGTTCTGACAATTTTCATATATTGTTAAATTTAGTCACAGGCAAGATGTATGATTAAACTATAAGGATTCAAGGCAATTTTTAGAAAGGATAATGGCATTAAGCACATATTTTACAGTTTGTAATAAGAACCATGGATGTTTGAGGCCTAGGCTTTAAATAAGGAGAATTAAAGAGACATTACAAGGAAATAAACCTTCCAAAAAAACAGGGAAAGGGATGAAATGTTTCCTGAATAGCACTAACTATACTGCTGTAATTCATGGTGAATCCTAGTGGTAAGTTTTCCAAAGAAGTCATATAAATTCACCAAAACATTAAAGAACAACTTTATTTCCTTTAAAGAAACAGAAAGGCACCAAATATATGGCAGTAATAAAATGTTTATGCTGATTGGATACTGCTTTAGCCTCATGAGCTATATACCAGATAGAAAAACACCAGACCGAGGGAAATTCATCAGGAGTATTAGACTTACAAATGTTAATTCAATGGCTGACAGATACAATCACTCTCCCCAAGTCACTAACTATCTGTCTTTTTATGATCAGAAAACCTTGCATAATGTTATTTTGGTCTTCAATACTGACTTTGATCTGAGAAGCTCAAATGCTTAATGGTATGTTTTCTTTTAGATTCTTACTAGGAGCTAGATAGCCAAACCCCAATCTCCAAGAACACCTTGAGATATTAAAAAAAATATCACGAAGGAAGATGGAAAATAAATGAAAGGGAATTTTTTTCAATAGTTTGCTGAAAGCCTAGACAAATTAGAAGAATCACTTATCTGATGTCAAATGCAAACTCTATTACTCTGGAGGAAATAAGTTGTTTCAAGTTGTTGAAAAAGAAGTTTGTTTCACATCAAACTATTGCCAGAAAGATACCAAAGAAATTCAATTATTCCAAAGTTACCAATCACCCAAAATGTGATTATCTTTTCCTTCTATTTTCCAGTGTAGCTTGAAATAAAAAGAGGGAATCTAAACATAGACTAAAGCTGTTATAAGGTAGTCAAGTCTAATAGACACTAGTATCATATGTAGATTTCTTAGTTGAAGGGGTTCAGGGTTCATAACTGCGCAGTTTGCCTATTGCCTAAAGGGATGATTGCCCTCAGTTCACTTTCTAACTCTTGTTGTTTTGGGGAATTTTGCTTAGTGATTTAGCTTTATGAAACTTTCCTTCAGCAATTTCCTATAAGCTTTAATAAAAGGGAAACTTTAAGGTGGATTAAACCTCATGGGAATATAATTTCTTCAAACCCAACACACACAGACACACACAAGATAATTTCTCCTTTGCATTTAATACCAGAAAGAGACATCAATTAGATCAAAACTCTTGTCAACAGAATCCCTTTAAAAACAAAGCATAACACCTTTATGTTCCAGATTCACTGCTCTAAGCACATGTATAAAAAGACATATGATATACCAATCAAAAGCTACAATAAACATATCCTGAACTGACTGATTACAAAATGAAATTACCTAAATTATTTTCTGTTTTGTTTTCTTTGTCATTGCAGGAACCAAAGGCAGGCTGCCCCAAGATGGGCCACTTTTGCAAGAACATTATTTTGAGTTAAAAGCAATCCAAACTCAGCATATTCTGGAAACGGTCTTTACCTCCCCCTCAACTGCCGGCCTGTACCAAAAGAGAGCTATTAAAAGAGATTCCTCTTTACCTAAGAAATTTATTTCCTTAACAGGGCAACCTTGTTTTCTAAACATCTCTCACCTTCCTGCTAATGGTCTTCCTCCCCTTTGTGTCCACAGACCTGTACACCCGCCCTTAACTCAGGAGGTCATATAAGCCTCATGTTGCCTGCCTGTTTTTGGAATTTCCTGTCTGTGTGGACTCCCCATAAGCATAAAACTAAATTTGATTTTCTCCTGTTAATCTGACCCCTGTCAATTTGATTCTTAGTCCAGCTAGAAGGATCTTGAAGGGCAGGGAAAATTCTTCCTCCCCAACACCATAAACATAGTCAGTTATAGCAAGTTGATGAACGAAAATTTAAAGACTGGTCCATTATTTTAAGTTAATTTAGAGATCCAAAATGTTAACATACTAAGCATGAATGTATCAGGAATTTCTGATAAAGATTTTGGCCTGACCATTTAAGAACTGATGTTTACAAAAGCTTCAATTCTGAATTTAAGGAGATTAGGAGATTGGATTAGAGTAGGGCTAAGGTTGTTTTATGACCCTGATGAATACTGAAGCCAGCATCCAGGCATCCATCTTGTCAGTCCAGATGAAAGAATGAACACTAGAGGTTTTACTAACCCCAGACATGGCTGGACAGGCCAAGCAACCTGTAGAAATGCAACGCCACTAGCTTACAAATAAAGACGTTTTTTCCTCAGATTCTACATCTCTTGAGATGGAAAAGACCTCTGGAGGACCAGACAAAGCAGCACCAGAGCACCTGCTAACATGACCTCATGGGCGTCCAATCAGTGATGTCCACCTTCTCAGGAGATGCTTGCCCCCAGTTCTGCCCTTAAAACCCTTACTTGCAAGCCATTGGGGGGTTTGGGACTTTTGAGCATTAGCTCCCCTTTCTCCTAGGTGGTGCCACACCAGTAAATAACCTTTCTTTCTTCACAGCAAAAGCTCATGTTTGCTTTTATTTGGCTTGCTGCTCATTAGGCGGATGACCTCTCATTTGGTTTGGCTAAATGTTGCTTTATTTTGTACATGCTCTCTTTTTTCCCCATAGAATGTTTCCCCTTCTAACATACTATGTAGTTTATTTTTTATTACATGTATTGTTTATTTTCTGTGTTCCCTCACTAGTATATCACATCTACAGAAATAGGAATCTACATCTATTTTGTTAACTGATGTAGCCCAAGTGCATACATGTAATAAAATATTACAGAGCAACAAATACTGGGAAAGCATTAATTATCTGTTTTAAATGAAGGTTTCATTAAAAATTGGTATCAATGCTTTGACAATCATGCCTTCTGACTAAATAGACCTTCAAAACAGTTTATAGTAGTCAATGTGACCCTTCGATAACTTGTATTATAAAACATAAAGATGCTGTCTTTGTAGACAATTCCAGCAAAATGCAGAAACAGAACTACATGTGATAACTAAAACGATTAACTTATACTGACAAACATAATAAAGACTTTGAGCATATGGAATAAAACCTGATTTTCTTATCCTAGCTCCAAATGTCACGAACACCTATGCAAGAAACGGATGCATTCTTCACTTCCATTTGTCTAGTACACTCAAGATCCTGTATTATGCTAAAGCTGTCTTCAGGTTTTGAGCATCCCATAACTCCTAATACACTTTGTTCCTTCTTAACTAAGTAATGACTACTTCTAAAATGAGTAAGGGAATAGCTTCCTCTAATCGGTATTAAAACAATAGTACATGGCTAATACAGAATTAAAAAAGCCTTCCAAGTTAACATTCTTAGTGACAAAAATTTCTATGTTGCTGCAAAATATGTTAGCTGTAATTCAGATTTGGGAAATTTAATTAACTGTGGGAAAGTTTAGTGTACTTTTAACTTTTATGGAATTCAGTATATGGGCATTATGCTAGGTATCTTGCTGTGCCCTTCCAGATTCACTCTCCACACTCTGAGTACCGGGTGATTGCCACCCCCACTCCCCACCTCCCCACGCCCCACACTGCCTATCCCCTCCCACTCCTTCAGGTTCAGGTTGGGTTTGGTGGGTGAAAATGTTCCCTAGCCACCAGAAGAGCAAAGGGCCCTCCTGTCAAGTTCCTGTGGGTTTGATGGATTCCCAACTCTTGTGTGGGGGCCTCTCCATAAAGCCATCCTAACTGCTTGTTTCCCTTGTTCCTTGTACTCTAGGGATAGTAATGACTCCCTAATGGTACTGGCCCTAGGGTCTGACACCATCCTTACTGTTCTTAACACACTTCTCACAGCTTTGTAAGTACTCTCTCTCACTTTCTCTTACCTGGTTTGGGAGTACCATCTCTTTCCTGCTGAACCTCTAGATACACATCTAGCTCTCACCTTTTCTCCTACCGCCTTACACACCTAGACTTCTCCATCTCTGTAAAGGGCATGGAGCTCAAGCAAAGACTGATGAATCACCTTGGTTTCTCCAATTCATTCATTCTCTCACCTCCTATTCCTTAGTGAGTCCCAACAGGTCTACCTCTAAAATATATTATGAAATTGTCCTCTCTTCGTTATCTCTGTTGCCCCCCCCCCCCAATTCAGGCTACTCTCATTTCCTCTCTGGGGTATTGCAATAAGCTCCTAACTGGTCTCCATGCTTTCTTTTTATGGCGATAGCCCTTTATGAGCTCATTCCCTACTTCTTGCTTTCCTCCTACTTGAACCCACATATTAATATAAACAAAAACATCTCTTAGAAACACAAATAGGTCACGTAACTCTAACTCAAAACTCCACAATGGCTTCCCTTTCATTGTGGTCAAAATGCAAACGCCTCACTGTGGCCTGCAAGACCCAACACAAACAGCCCTCTGCCTGGCTCTCTACACACATCACCCAGTCTGTCCACCTGTTAGACACACTGTCCTTCTTCTTGCTCCTCAAACAAATTGAGCTCTTTCTCACTTTGGGAACCTTGCTCCTACCTGATACACTCTTCTCCAGGGATTCTCCGGAAATGGATCTGTGCCAGCTTTCATGGCTGGGGTGCTCTTATTTCCCTTATAGTGCTAATCTGTGATCATTTTGTTTATTTGTTGCATATTTACAGTATGTCTGAGTCCACCAAAGTGGAAATTAGATGAGGCCAGAGACTTCATCTTTATCCCCAGTGCCTAGAAAGGTCTGGCTCATCATTCACACATCAATAACTGTTTGGTTCTTGACTGAATGAATGAATGCCTCATCATTCAATCCTGCTTCCACTTCCACAAGGGACCTCTAGTCCTAAGTGCACAATGTTCCCACTGTGCCTTTCTTTTCTAGCTCTGTGACCTGAATACTTCGATCATTTTAAAGCAATTCAAAATTAAAGATCTTCTCCATGCTCAGCTGTTGGGGTTGATGACATTTGTTCTAGGACATCCCCATTACCTCAGCAGATTCCCCCATGATCAGGAAGTCACTGAGCTAATTTCTATCACCACAGCTTAGTTTTCATATAAAGGCCCATGCACTCTTTCACGTCTGGCTTTTTTGCTCAGCATAATGTTTTGAGATTCATCCATATTCTCATGTGTATCAGTAGTTTGTTCCTCTTTATTGCTGAGCTGTTTTCCATTGCATGGTTGTATCACTATGTGTTTGTTCATTTGCCTGTTGATGGGCATTAAGTTTGTTTCCGGTTTGGGGACATTATAAATGAAAATTTATGAGTAAGTCTTTTGTGTTTTCATTTCTCTCGGGTAAATACTTAGGAGAAGAATGTGCAGTCATGGGCTTATAGATTATGTTTAGCTTTATGAGAAATTACTAAAATTTTCTAAGTTTTCTCTATTTTTCATTCCCAACAGCAATGTTTAAGTATTCCTCTTGTTCTACATCCTTACAGCACTTGGTATGATCAGTCTTTTAGATCTTAGCCATTCCAATGGGTGTGTATGGGTATCTCATTGTGGTTTTAATTTACATTTCCCTGATGACTAATGATGCTGAGTATCTTTTCATGTGCTTATTATCCAGTCTCGTATCTTCATTTGGGAAATATCTGTTTTTATAATGAAAATAATTTCATTGAAACTTTGCTGCAATTATCTGCAAAATGGCTGAACTCTCAAGTATACAGCATATTTATCAACAAATTTTAGCTTTGATGAACTGATTACTTGATTGAATTGAAATCTAGTAGCATTCATAGTATAATGTATTCTATTGCACATTTTATCCTGTTTATAGGCTTTTTTTCCAGTTTTTTGAGAAGAACAAAGGCAGTCTGACTAGCACAACCTATCAATATCCTCATATTGAACTATTTTCATTCTTTTAATTTAAAATTATAATCAAGATTAGAACATTTTATTCTCCCTAAGATACATGTAATTTGAAATTGGCACAGCAAGAGTTTGCCACAAATGCGAGAGGAGATAGAGATGGCTCATTTGCTTTTAAAATGGATACGATGAATATAGCACATGTAGGGAAAAATTAACTAACTGGAACAAAATGTCTTTCACAACCATCCTCTCAGCTGGAAACCCCACTATCACTTTTTTTTTAAGATAATAAGAAAGTCCATAAACTGAAAATGCCTCTATTTTTAATCACTTAAATCCTATTTTAATTCTGAATTTGAAAAAGTAGAACAGCTACTCATAATACTTCATACCCACATATATTCTTCAAAAGTACAATCTGATTTTTTTGCTCATCCTACAATGAATACACCCCTGGATTCATAGGTTTTTAACGCCCCCAAAATGGTATTGCACTTTGAATATAAGATATATGCCTGTGTCTGAGTAGCCAATGCAAGGTGGGTACGTATCATACTATACTCAGTATACTGCATTAGGGACATACATAATGGGAAGGGTAGTGGGGGACCAAAGAACTAAAAGAGCCCAAGGTATGTTTCTATTTCAAGGAGGGGTTTATCTAGTGAGATTAGACACTTGGAGTATTTATTCATGTAAAAGCAGAATTACAGAAAAACTAAAATCATGAACCAGGAAGACAGATGGTAACAATGTGATAAGAGAAAAAGAACCTATGTAAATAAAATCCAGTTTCTATGTTAGATGAAGTGGCTACATAGATTTTAACCAAATTTGGATGGTACATTTGGGATGGTATGACTTAAAATGCAACACGTGTGATATATGCACTTTGGGAGGGCCTCAGGCAGCACTTAAAAGAAATAGGCTGTTATCCTCCAGGGCAGCCGCAGACTTCAACTGTATTCTGTGCAGGATAAGTGTATAGTTAATGTGTGCACCAGGATGGCAACAGCTTAGAATTTTAAATCAAATATTGATTCATGATTCTTTTTTTTAAAAAGATTTATTTATTTATATTAGAGGGAGAGAGTGTGAGCAAGTGGGGGGTAGGGGCAGAGGTAGAGAGAGAATCCTGAAGAAGACTCCCCGCTGAGTGCGGAGGCTGCAGCAGGGCTCAATCCCAGGACCCTGAGATCATGACCTGAGCTGAAATCAACAGTTGGCCACTTAACCCACTGAGCCACCCAGGCATTGTTGGTTCATGATTCCTTAGAGTAACTCAGAAAAAGCAGGCCTAAATAAATGTGCATTTTTCTTGCATTAGGTCAAGGTTGGTGTTTTCATTTTAGCATTATTCCTAGCGTGCATGACAGCGTAAGGTCACTCACCTTTCAAGATATTACTTCCCATAACAACAACAACAACACTGAACACCAAATAATTTTTGGTTTAAATACCCAATTAATATTTGTGGGGAATAGAATCTTATGACAGAGTTTCTACATTTCTCAGGAACTGTTATTCATGCTGTGGAAAATACTTCCCTTCCTGGTGACCATGATTTCGGTTTGGGGATGAATTCTCTACTCTTTCTCAAGCTACATACCTCTAATTCATCTGGCCCTCTGAGAACTCTCCTAATGTCTATCATAAAAAGCTCCTGCTCTTTGAGAAGGAATAAAAAGCCTTTTCAGGGGCACCTGCGTGGCTCGGTTGGTTAAGCATCTGACTCTTGATTTTGGCCCAGGTCATGATCTTAGGGTCATGAGACTAGCCCGGCGCTGAGCTCTGTCCTGGGTATGGAGCCGGCCTAAGATTCTTTCTCTCCCTCTTCCCCTTGCCCACTGCTTGCAAGTGTGAGCTCTCTCTCTTCCTCTCTAAACAAAAACAAAACAAAAAAACCCCACCTTTTCAAATGTCACTATCAACCCATCTGTCTTCCACATCTTTCTTTACTATCCCCCATTTCCAATAGTCAGAAGATTTATAGATATAAAACTAACTTTCACATCTCCAGGTCTCTGCTTTTGCATTTCCCGTCCATAGAATGTCCTTTTCTCTTTCTGCTGCCAGATGAAACCATACTTATTTTCTAAGAATCAGCTCAATGATCACTTCTGTGGAATCTTCACAGATCATCTCAGGCAGAATTACTTCTGCCCAATTCTTTCATATAGTGTGTACCTGGCGGTACTATAGCCCTAGTCACATTCGATATTAATTAGTGCTATATTTTTATTCTGTATCCACCAGACTCTGCAATGGATAGAGGACTAGGGAACATATCCTGTTTATATCCCTAGCATGAATTAGAAAAGAGGAACTATGTACTTCTGGCACAGAGTAGATTCTCAAATGACTCTTCACTTAAACATACAATATGCACACATTTAAAACCACTAGGAGATACAAGATCTATGTCCATCTTCTTTTCTTTCTACTCTCCTACCTATAAGACATGAAACTTTATTTTTTTAAAGACTTTATTTATTTATTTGAGAGACTGCATGCATGCATGAGTGGGGGGGGGCGCAGAGGGAGAGGGAGAAGCAGACTCCCCGCTGAGCAGGGAGCCCCGACAGAGAGGGAAGAAGCAACACAGGTCTCGATCCCAGGATCCTCAGATCATGATCTGAGCGGAAGGCAGCCGCTTAACTGACTGGGCCACCCAGGTGCCCCCAAATATTTCATTTTAAAGTACATTTGACAAGGGGCATAATAACTTCAGAAGTTCAGGATTTTACACACAAAAATGTTACTACTGTTCAACTGTAATACTATGCTTCATCAGGAATTATGGGTCTTATTCAGGCATAAGGGAAAGAGAGGCCCACACAAATCTGATCTGGGGGCTACCCTTCCATTTCTTTTTTTTTTTTAATGATTTTTTATTATATTATGTTAGTCACCATACAGTACATCCCCGGTTTCCGATGTAAAGATCGATGATTCATTAGTTGCGTATAACACCCAGTGCACCATGCAATACGTGCCCTCTACCCTTCCATTTCTTGACACACGTTGATGTTCCCCTTTTTGCACCCGGGGCCCTCATCACTTTTCTGCAATGCCATCCTCTTTCCCAATGAAGAAGATGCCTATTTTTTATGGACTAAATTTGGCTCATACTCCGGACCAAAGCAAACAAATTAAACCAGTGACAACAAAATGAGAATTGTAAAGAAAATGTCTCAAAGAATTGTTATTCTCTTCCCTGTTGGAAACTTTATGCTTTTTTTAGAGTACTGTAGGCCACAGGCATAAATACCTAATAGCCAAAAGTTACTATGATTGTAGGCAAAGAACTAGAAAAGAGGTCTGTTTGGCCCTTTTAAAAACTTACAGGTACCAGAAAATTCCAGGCATGGCCAGAGCTTCATTATGATTCTTTAAAAAAATTCCTAGTAACCATTTCAATTTTTTGAGCATGCCATGGATTATTTAATTTACCCTTTGTTAAAATGCCAGCACCTGTTGTCAACTCTCAAAAGGAAATGCTGTTTGAGAATCTATAGCAATCAGTTCCTCACAGTCACTATGGAAACAAGATGGCACCACTGAAAATCGAGCATTCATGTAATAGTAAAATAATATTCTTTAATATTATTATGATTTATAATTCTAACATTTCATAATCTGTGATATGAAACTAACAGATGAGGAAGTATTTTGTAATCTGTGAGACAATGCTCAGGTGATAGTAAGAACAACAACAATAATATGGATGTTGTAGAATCTTAATGGTCTGAGCCTAATTAGCACAGCAATTATGTTACTTGATTTTCTCTTTATGCTCTCCACATCATAGTAACATGCTCTTACAACCTGTGTCAGGAGAAGCTTCCATTTGTTGCTCTTACAATGCTAATATGTGTCAGAGAAGTAAAAGACTGAGGGTAGAATGGAGGAGAAGGGCCAGTGAGTTCTTCTACTCCTCATGAAACTATTTTCTTCTTCCCACGAAAACCTAAGAAGTTCCAGTAAATCCCCACAGATACATGTGACCTCTGATTTGACGACATAATCTAATTAAATCTTTAGACCAACTAAATGTTTCAAGTATGATAAAACTTCCAGTGAATGTTAAGTAGTATGATAAAACCTCCAATGAATGTTAAGTGTCTAATTTATGCAGATTAGATCATTTCCTTTTTTCATTCTATTTTATACCACACTGAGGAAAAAAAAAATCATTCTCTTCTACCTATTTTTAAGAATTTGTGCACACGTGCACACACACATATACACACACACAGTAAAAGGAAGACGGTTTCTGATTAGATGTGAAAGACCAAAGAATAAATCAGATGAGAAACCTCTTCGACATTGGAGTTGAAGGGGTTTTGTGCAGAGGTTTAAAAATTTAAGAAAATTCAACTTAGCTAAAAATATATCCCTCATTATTAAAGTGGTAATATTGATTTTTGGAATTTCTCTTGCTTTCTTTTCCTAACTCTTTACATTTTTAGTCATAAAATTAAACTTAGGGAGGAAACACACTAGTTCACCAAAGTTGTTCATCATCCGATATTCAGTGATGTTCAATAAAAGACGTTCTCAATGTTTTCTGTATTATTTTCAAAGTTTAATAATCGTAAATTTAATAAATTTGCCCACAGGAAATAAAGATCACTATGAAACAGTTGCACTATTTCCTTTCATTTTGAATGACTTTAATGAAACACGAAGTGAAATTTCATTAAGTGAAATTAAGTATATTAAGTTCAGTAAATTTTTAATGTTTTCTATAAGCAATGCTACTATAATTTCAATAGCTAAGAGGGAACATGATCTATTTTAAAGAGCATGGATCTGGGAATAAAAAAGTCTGGGTCCCAGCTGGGTGCAGCATCAAAGTAGTTGTGTGATCTATGTAAGTCGTTGAATATCTTTGGGCTTCAGAGTTTCATTGTGTAAAAAATGAGGCAACAGATCATATCTGAGGTCCTATCCAAGGTACCACTATAAAGTTCTTACTTCAAGTATGTACCCCATTTGGCTATTTTCAGCAATCTAAGTTCTTCCAGAAAGTTGATAAATGCCCATCAATTTTATCATGTATAGCTTCAAAACATGACTGTTTTCAAAAGAATAAGCACTCGCATAATATCTTCTTACTCAAAGTGTGGTCCATGGACCAGCAGCATCAACATCACCTGGGGGCTTATTATAGATGCAGATTCTCAGGATCCACCCCATCTACTCAATATGAATTTGTATTTGAACAAGATTCCCATGTGATTCATATAAACATTCAAGTTTGGAAAGCAAGGCTTAATACTAGACTCCTTTCCCCAAATTATTCCTCCTATGCAATTTGAAAGTTTTTTTTTTAAAGATTTTTATTTATTTGAAAGAGAGAGAGACAGCCAACGAGAGATGGAACACAAGCAGGGGGAGTGGGAGAGGAAGAAGCAGGCTCCCAGCAGAGGAGCCCGATATGGGGCTCGATCCCAGGACTCCGGGATCACGCCCTGAGCCGAAGGCAGAAGCTTAAGAACTGAGCCACCCAGGCGCCCCCAATTTGAAAGTTTTAATATCATCCTACAGTCTATATCTTACTACGGCAGCTACATTTAGCATACTATACTTACTTTTACATTTTAAATATTTCTGGCCGAACCATATCTCAGTGTGTGGATTTCTGGCTCCTTTGCTATTAGCACTAAAGGTATGAAAGTGAAGAGGCTAAAAATCATATACAAGTGAATAGCATGGAATATTCCCATTGGCAGGTTTTCTGGCATTAAATAGGAGAATGGTGACTCCGGGTGGCAGAGGACTGTAGGAGAGACAAATAGCAGGATGAGGGAGGAAGAAAGAGAAGGGTGTTCATTCACTCAACAAAATATTTGTTGAGCACATACATATGATGGGGACTTGGGAAGACTGGAGGACACAGCCATGCCTGATCCCTGTCCTCATGGAGTTTGCATCCTAGCTGGGGAGACTCCGAATCTGAAACGTTACCTCAGAAATGCTCTCATTCAGGTAGAACACTTGACGTTTTTAAATCATGACCTCAGAGAGCACAGTCATCTTAAGAGAAATACAGGTTTTTTCCTGGCACTCCCTATTTCAGGTATTCTGGGACTGTGGTCTACATCTTAGTCTGGATGTGCAATGTTTGCTTCTCATGCTTTATAAAGAAGACAAAAATCTGGATTTTTTATGTTGGCAAAATATTGGTAACTAACTCCCATGTTTGCATATTTTCAAACTACAATGCAGATTAAGCAAAATATATATCTGAGCAACACGTACTTACTGGACATAGCTTATTAGACTCCGTAAAAAAAATCTTCTGTGATAGTGATACTAACATCTTTTTAAAAAAATACATATCTCATATTTATTTCATTCACGTAAAGCATAATAGTACAAATGAAAACCTTCTGCAGGATTACCTTATATAATTTCTCTCATAAACATTGAAAATGTACCAAAAATTGGAATAATGTACAGGATTTTCACAGAAGTCATCTTTAAAGTAAAAAAGATTAATATTAATAATACAATTTAGTGGTATCAATTTTATTGAATATCTGGGAGAATACTTTTTAGTAAAAACCTAACTTGCATTAGTATATATTTTAATGAAAACTTTTTACAATTATTCTAATTGCTATTTTTATCATGTTTCAAACCTTTGGAGTAAAAATGAGAAAAAGTTCAGGCTCTGCTAGTGATTTCCATTATCACTGATTTCTTATGGATTTACTATGCCAGTATGTTTGGATTTGAAGCCACTTAAAATAAAGGGATGAAATCAGTATTGTCCAATTTGACATCCACGTGGTTCAGAAATAATAAAAGGGCAATTTTCTCAACCAATCTTGTCTATTAATAAATATGAGTAACTATATTCAGTCAGCAAAAGTTACCCAATCTCACACCAGCATAGATGAACAAAGACAAACTAGAACACAAAGCTTCCCCCATTTAGATGAACATAAACAATTTTGCCCTTGCTTTCAAGGCACAGACCTTACACAGTAATTAGGTTTAAATATAGTTCTGTTGTTTTTAAACCACAGATGGCCGCCATCTTGTACACTTACATTTTTATAAAAATATTTTATTGTTGGATGAAAAGCCCCAAAGGATTTTCATTTGTTATTCTAGCTGCATGTCTTTTGATTTGCACAAAGGATTAGTTCAGGAAAAAAATAAGAGCTTGAATATGACGGGTGAAAACTTGGTAGTTCTCAATCCCCGGATACATGTGTGTGATTAGTTTCAGGGTTAGAAAGGGAGCCAACAACAGAGGTCAGGCAATTTATAGGCTCGGTATAAGTCTTAAGACTCAATTAGCAGTGGAGTAAAACAAGCATGACCAAGAGCAAATTTTGGGTTTCACTGGACCTCATCCTCTGTAAGTAATTAACCATTATCTATTAAATGAATGAATTATATTTCAATAACATCATGTCTGAAATCATAAAAGCTCAGTTTTTCTAGAGCAAGTCTTCAAAGAGCAAGCATTTAAAGACATTTGCTCTAACACTAGAGATCCAGCCATCAAGGAGCTTAAGTGTGGCTGCTAAAAATGTTCCTTTTTAAAAAACACGTGTGTTCGGTCCCATATGAAGTTTGAGTCTCCTTATCTGATGACATCTGTTAGATCATCATCAAAAGCCAATATGCTGAGGATACCCACGGTTGATCAAGAAGAGATTATAAACCATAAAATGGTCTCAATTACTTTCTCCAAGTACCCTTTAACTATCTTCTCTTTTCTAGCCCCCTTTCCTTAGTTCCAGGAAGTCGCTAAAAGTCTGGAATATAAACTTCCATTTCCAACTGTGGAAAATTACAAAAACAAGGTGTAAAAGTAAGGTGTTACTAGAATTTCAAATCTAGCTGGAGAGCAACTAAAGGACACATTACAACGTAAGGCAGAGTGAAGAAATGCTGAAGAGTGGGAGGGGCAAGTAAAAGTTATAGGATTAAGAGGAGGAAGGAAGATGGATTCCAAGTGTGCTGAGCAGAAAGCAAAGGATCTGGACAGAACTGTGACTGGTAATAGGCTGGAAATAACAAGGAGGTACATGTGGCCAGAATGTGAAGCCAGTAGCAGGAGATGAGGAAGGATGTGGATTACATCGAGAGAACGTACAGAAATGATGCTCTTTATTCTACAGGCAGGGCTATGTTATTAAATAGGTTCATGCTGAGAGTGTCATAATCAAGTAACACTGAAAGTCAATTCTGGTGGAAGTGAGATCTGGAGATAGGAAGAGAACTGTTGATCAAATGCATATGGTGATTAGAGTGAGGGGAAAGAGGGTGCAGGGGAGGCAGAGATGTTAGGATCCAAAGTTACTGTCAGAGTTTTTGGCTTTGTAAGTGGGAGGCTGCTGATTTCATCCCATGAGTCAGCAATGAGAAAAGAAAGAGTAGCTCTTAATTTGTATATATAAAGTACAACATCCACTCCTGTGCTTATTACTTGCAATTCCCTCTATTGGGAACACTGTTCCCTTCCCTCAGCACGTAAGTTAACTTCCACTCATCATGCAGATCCCAACTTAAACATTATGTCCTCAGAGAAGTCTTCTCTCAGGACTGAGACGATAATAGGTGCCCTTATCACAGGTTCTCATTTTACGCTCTACTTCTTTTTAGCACTTAACAGTATTTGCTTCTTTATTCTATGCCTGTTATCCCAGTAGACTGAAAGCTACAGTCAGGTCTTGTTCATCACGAATGCCCTTCGCCTAGGACACTGTATTCATACAAACTTGTTCATTAAACATTCAGCAAGTGAATGAATACCTGATAAGTGTCTTTGTCAAAGGGGTGAGCAATGACATATGACCTGGGTATGTTTCCCTTCTGCTTCTTACAGGTAACTATTTCCACCTCAAGCACATCAGCACACAAAAGCACACCACTTTCCCATCTTCCTCCTGTCCCTCTTTGCTTGTCTAATCATAATAGGAGATTTCTCTTCCCCAGTTAACTGACTTGTAAGCTCCCGAACAACCCCCATGATGAATAAATATAGGAATCATGAAAGTACCAACTAAGAAATGGAAAGCAAATTAGGATGTAATGACTCTCTCAAGCTCAAAGCCCTTGAAAATGCCCTAATTCTCTCTTTACCTTTCCCAGCAACGTCTTCATCTCCCTCCTGTCTTTCCCTAATTAGATCTGCTTTCCTTAAGCATCATGCTCAAGACATAAAATAAAAACCCTACTCAGTGATTTTGTTTAGGTTTCGATTACCCTTATTTTATGGCACTCTTTTCTTTTTTTCTAGTTCATTCATTTCGTTTTTTTTTTTTTTTTTTAGAGAGGGAGAGGGGGAGGGACAGGGGGAGAGGGAGAGAGAGAATCTCAAGCAGGCTCCATGGCCAGCACAGAGCCTGACACGGGGCTCCATCTCATGACCCTGAGATCATAGACCCGAGCCAAAATCAAGAGTCAGATACTTAACCAACTGAGCCACCCAGGTGCCCCTATTTCATTTTTAAAAATTTTATTTTATTGTGGTAAAACACTTAATTTGAGATCTACCTTGTTAAATTCTTGCGTACAATACAGTATTGTTGACTACTGGTTCACTGTTGTACAGCAGATCTCCAGAGCTTAATCATCTTGCATAAGTGAAACTTTATGCCCTTTGATTAGTGACTCCCCACTGTCCCCTCTCCACAGTTCCTGGCAAATAGCATTTCACTGTTTAAACAGCAGAAATTTGTTTTCTTACAGTTCTGGGGCCTGGAAGTCCAATATCAAGGTGTGGGTCAGGGTTGGTTTCTGGTGAGGAGCCCCCTCCTGGCTTGCAGATAGCTACCTTCTCTCTGTGTCCTCACATGGCCTTTCCTCTGTGTGTGTACATGGGAAGAGATCTCTGGTGTCTCTTCCTCTTCTTAAAGGATACCAGTTCTATCAGATGAGGGTCCCGCCCTTATGATCTTATTTAACTTGACCTCCTTAAAGGCCCTCTCTCTAAATGCAGTCACATTGGGGGTCTATTCTATTCTGTGATTGTATGAAGTTCACTATAGATATCTCATATGAGTAGAATCATGTAGTATTTCCTTGTCTTTCCATGACTGGCTATTATTTTCATGGCAAAGGCACATTGTTGTAGTGCAACAAGTATGCTTAAGCTGGAAATTTAACCATGAATTACAATACTGATTTTCAAACATCTTAAAATAATAGAAACAGGTTATTTCAAAGGAAAATGTTAATGAAGATCCAATTTAAAAACACATCAAAGTGTGAAGTCAGGCTGTTGACGACTACCACGGCCTCCATGTCTTCCAAACACAGACACCTCACTAGTACTTGGTGGGGAAGGTTGAACCACATTATTTCTGTAGGAGTGCATTTCTAGTTCAAAATACTGACACCGAAATTTATAATGAACCATTCTTTGCATATTGGGAAATTTTTACATATAAAGAATTATAGTGACTAAAACCTTATAAATTAAAATTGTATCTAGGAGAAAAGAATAAGCATTTTATACCTTAGCATGATGCTCATGTATTTTTTTACAATAATTTTTTATTATGTTATGTTAGTCACCATACAGTACATCCCTGGTTTCTGATGTAAAGTTCCATGACTCATTACTTGCGTATAACACCCAGTGCACCATGCAATACGTGCCCTCCTTACTACCCATCACCAGCCTATCCCATCCCCCCCGAAGCCCTCAGTTTGTTTCCCAGAGTCCATAGCTCATGTATATTTTTAACTGTTTATTATTGTTTAACATTGTTTATGAAAGAGATTTATTCAAGTCTTTCACTGTCAATCACTTCTTTTTTTTTCAAGGTTTATTGAGATCTAATGGACACAACGTTGTGTGCGTTTAAGTTGTATAACATGTTGACATGTTGATGTGATATACTTATGTCACAGTGTCTAATTATATACAAAGTTCACCAGGCTCCCTAAACTGTTCTTTGAGCACTGTATATGTTCTTGCTTCTGATGCTGTGAACATATGACAAATGGAAAATTTCCACTGTTAATGAAAAGTTATTTTATATGCACAGATCAGTCCCTAGTAGCCCTGTGAGCACAGTTCTTTCTTAGATCGAATTTCCTTTATAAAGCCCACTTTTTCTAAAAAGAATAGTATAGCAATTACTTACTTGACTAAGCCATTATTTTGTTTTTTATTTACAGAGACAGAAAGAAAGGGAGGAGGAAGGGACAGAGAGAGGGAGAGGCAAAGAAGCAGAGATGGAGGGAGAGAAGAAGGCAGAAGGGATGAAAGGAAGGAAGGTACTATTGAAGGACTCTCATAAACAGGGGGTTCTCATATATGAACACATATTACTAGACTGTTCTAAGTACCATATGTGTATAGACGTATGTGTATTGTGTTCCATATGTGTACACAGTATTGTTCATGGGTTATAAAATGACGAGACCACAAGTTTGTCCTCTTCTACCTCATCTACTTTATCATTTTAGCTCAGGCCTTGTAGGTTTATTTTTAATTATGTTATTTGTCCAGGCCCTAGCATAGGAAGACACATATATGTGCACAGGTGCATACGCACGTGTGCACACGCACATCCAGGCATTTATTAACCCAGATGAACTGCAAGGATGTCTATATCATCATTAGCCTTTAATACTTCATGAAGATTAGCTCTGATAGAAGTCAGGCCTGCATTGTTATTTTGCTACGGCCTGCAACTCTGAAAAAGCACTGATGTCCAAGGTAATGACAAGGATGAATTCAATGAGAGACAATTTAACAGGAACACATATGAGTCGAACTGTGCTGAATCAAAATATTAAATTTAAACTCTTTCTTATGTAGTTGGTTTCATAATTAAGTTATAAACTTTAATCTCTAAATCTAAATGCAATTATGCTAAAGCCACCACACAGTGACAGATAAAAGATCCTCACTACATAAACTCAAAGGCAAATCTCTAAAATACAGAAATTTGCGGGAGAAGCAATGGTAGTTCAGCACACCCAGTTCTTGAATAAGTAATGAAAGCCCATGGTACTGCTGGGAACGAAGAGAAACAAAGCGGTGAAAACAAGGTTGAAGAGTCTTTATCCATAGTGCCGTCTCTGGTTGCATATAGACAATCAACTCAGAAAGGAAACAATTACTTAGGGACAAACATTTGGGATGAAACTCATCGCATTAAGTAGCCTTGGAATATGTCATCACAATTCTGGTGAAGTTGTAGGTTAAGAGTTAATTATATATTTACTGGCATTTTCCTCCACTAGGATTACTTCAAATTCCAACATTCTGAGCTGGAAAAAAAAGTTTTACCCTTGTAATATTATCGACTCTCTTATTCACACAGTTTTTAATAACTAGAAATGGCATTAAATAGGTAGCAAGGGGTAAAGCTACTCTGCATTTATATTTTTGTTGCAGGATCCCTTATTTACTTTTTTAAAATAAGATTTGTTAATTTTTTTTTAGAGAGTGTGGGGCGGGGGAAGGGGCAGAGGGAAAGAATCTTCAAGCAGAGTCCCTGCTACTTTTTAAGATTTATTTATTTTATTTATTTTTCTTAGAGAGAGAGAGCGCACAGGCAGAGGGAGGGGTGGAGGGAGAGGGAGAGAAACTCAAGCAGACTCCATGCTCAGCACAAGCCCATGCAGGACTTGATCCCATGACCCTGAGATCACGACCTGAGCCAAAATCAAGAGTCAGACACCTAACCAACTGTGCCACCCAGGCACCCCACTGCAGGATCCTTTAACAGAATTGATGAGGAAATGATAATAACAATGACAGACAGGGAGTTCCAACAAATGGAGAAGAGTACTGCCTTCTCTCTATGACAGTGCTGGAAATGAATGTGAAAGGTGCTTACTTATCAGGGGTGAGAGCAAGAGGAGAGGAAACTAACTAGCCCTTGCTTTTACTGCCAACCCTTTCTTTGTACCCTTCACTCCAACGAACAATAGAAATTAACTTCTACCCATTGTCTTGTACAAAAAAATATTTAAAATCTGAACTTCAAATAAAACAAATAAACCAATACTGTTTGAATTTAGTATAAACCACAGTAATGAAGTTAAGGGCTTTCTTTCACATTGACTCTCACCATAGACCTTAGAACTTCAAATAAAAAGGCAGGAAGAAAGAAAGCCTGGCACATACAGAAACACAAAGAAAAGTCATAAGTGGTTTGTAAAGGTGATACAACAATTAACGTATAATGTAAATATGTATCCCCTTTATAAATGAAAACATACTGTCTCATCAGACTCTGTCACAGTGTAACTGTCTCATCATAATTACATAATCAAATTGGCAATGAGTTAATTGTACATTTTTCAAGGCAGGGTTGAAATTTCTTCTCAAGGACAGAGCAAAAGAGTACTTCCACATGGTCTGAGTCAGAAGTGGTGTGCTGCATTTTTCTGTTAAAGATAGAGTTAGAATTGATGGTAGAAGCAAACAGATAAATAGCACGGGTTAAAGTGGTTTGCTCTCTACTATTTATTCAAGCCATTACAGTTTCTTATGATTTTCCAAACATGAACCCAAACTCCTGAAGAGCAGGTGTGAAAAGAGACATTTGTTTTTATTTTTCTTACACTTTCCCTCCTGTAATGGGAATTCAAACAACAGAAAAGACCTACCAAATATCTTATCTACTACAAAGCCTTGACTGATTTCATGTGCAGATATGTTGTCAATGACGGGGTTTAGATCTACAAACATGAAGAATTACTTTTCCTCCCTGTTATTTAAGAAAACATCATTCAGTGCAACCTTTTTAATCTGAAATGATATAGCAACATTTTCCTTTGAAAAGCACGGGGCATTGTTGTTGGAAGGACAGAAAACTATATCTATGATACACAGTCATGCTCACCCACGTCCATCAAAGGTGGGCATATATTTTTTTTTTTTGGATACAATTTTATCTCTGAAAATTCACACACTCTCTTGCTTCAAATATTTCAATCTTAGAGGTGACACTCAGGGTAGCATAAAACCTTAGAAACCACAAGGTCATCATTTTTTTTTCAGAGAAAAGACATGGCAGCCATATACAGTAACAGCCTGAATAACATTCTCAGCAAACAATTATTTGTTTGAACTGTAGATGTTGAAATGGAATTCTCACTTCCACAGGGCACTTGATCCTGATTCTGTCCTGTGGAAATTCTCACTGAATGCCACTTTCTCACTAAACAAGATACAGGTCAATTGCTTGTTAGTGGATCAAAGTGCCCTTCAGATATTAAGATTATATCTGCAAATCTGAATTAGAAAGTTAGATATTAGAGACATTTAGTTCATTTTGCATATAAAATGTTATAGTATGTGAAGCTGCCATTTGTAACATAAATGCTTAAGATGGGGCGCCTGGGTGGCTCAGCCCGTTAAGCATCGGACTTCAGTTCAGCTCATGATCTCAGGGTCCTGGAACCGAGCCCTGGGTTGGGCTCCCGGTTCAGCAGGAAGTCAGCTTATCCTTCTCCCTCTGCACTCTCTCTCTCAAATAAAGAAATAAAATCATTTAAAAGAAATAAAGTTCCTAGTAAGATTTTTGTGGTAATAAGAAACCATGTAGGAGGACAGAGTAGTAAAGCACAGACTCTGAGGCGAGCCTGTCTAGATGTGAATTCTAGCTCTGTCACTTATTTTTTTATTTTATTTGAATTCTAGTGTAGTCAACATACAGTGTTATATTAGTTTCAGGTGTACAACAGAGTGACTTAACAGTTCCATACATCGCGCGGTGCTCATCAGGACAGGTGCATCCCTTACTTTCCTTCACCTCTTTCACCCATCCCCCCCACCGCCCCTCTGCTAACCATCAGTTTTGCTCTCTAGAGCTAAAAGTCTCTTTCTTGGTTTGCCTTTTATTCCCCCTTTGCTCAATTGCTTTGTTTCTTAAATTCCATATATGAGTGAGATCATATGGTATTTGTCTTTCTCTGACTGACTTATTTCGCTTAGCATAATACACTCTAGCTCCATCTATGACATTGCAAATGGTAAGGTTTCATTCTTTCTGATGCCTGAATAATATTCGTTGTATATACACACACCACATCTGCTTTATCCATTCATCTCTCAGTGGACACTTGGGCTGCTTCTATAGTTTGGCGATTGTAAATAATGAGGCAATAAACATAGGGGTGCATATATCCCTTCCAATTAGTGTTTTCATATTCTTTGGGTAAATACCCAGTAGTATAATTGCTGATGATAGGGTAATTCTGTTTTTAATTTTTTGAGGAACCTCCATATTATCTTCCACAGTATCTGCACCAGTTTGCATTCCCAGCAACAGTGCACAAGTCTTCCTTTTTTCCCACATCCTCACCCACACTTGCTCTTTCTTGAGTTTTTGATTTTTAGCTCTGTCACTTATTAACTCTGACACTTAATGAGCCTTCACTTCCTCATCTGCGCTATGTGGAGAACAACAGTACCTACCTCATAGGCTTATGTTAATCACGTAAAGAACTTACAACAGTGTCCAGCATATAGTGAGTGTTCAATAAATGTAACCTGCTACACAGTTTTATATTTGACAAAAGGTGTCTCCTATCAGGTTTCCTTACCTGGTACATACTTTAGGTTTCTCATGATATCATTTGTTCCTTACACTGAAAAACAAATTGGAGGGAACCATTTTGTTTGTTTTATTTTGATATGGGAATGGAGAAAGGCAGGGAGAAAGGGAAATTCACCAGATTTCAGTTTCGACCTCAGTATTGGACCAAAATCTGCTATTTGGTTTCATATTGGGCTTTGGAAGGCTGAATGGCCACAGGCCTCCATCATTTTTATTTCTGGAATCTGTCAAATTGTCCTTCACTAGTGATTGCAGAGCTGCCATGCAGTGTAATAATCTCAGTCATACAAAGAGGCATGCTATTGAGTTTTATTGCTAAATACTAAATATCCGCTTCCAAATATAGCCAAATATTATAGTTGTAACTTGAAGTAAAAATCTTTTTATGTACTTTGTATGTTTAAATGTTATCAGTCAGTCAAAATAGGACAGTACATTGATTGGGAAAGTAAAATGTGTAACCACTTTGAAAAACAGTTTTGCAGTTCCTCAAAAATATGACTCAGCAATGGCACTCACAGTGTATAAGAAAAGTGACGACGTGTGTCCACACCAAAAGGTGGACATGAATGCTCATAGCAGCATTACTTGGTGCAGCCGAAAAGAAAAAAACCGGAGCCTCTATCAATTACATAAAGGAAATGTGGGATAGCCATACAAGGGGGTATTATTCAGCGATCAAAAGTGATAAAGTACTGACACATGTTACCATATGGATAGATGAACCCTGAAAATATTATCTTGAATGAAAGAAGCCAAACACAAAAGGCTAAATACTGTATGATTCCATTTAGGATAAATGTCTATAGAGACAGAAAGCAGATTAGTGACTGCAGGAATGGGGGAATAGTGAGTGACTGCTAAAGTACAGTGGGTTTCTTTTCACCGAGCCGGCACACAGACCAGCAGAAGGCCATACTGGACACCGTACTACAATACATGGTGTGGGTCTGAGCAGCCGTGGTCCCGTGAAGTGGTCTATAAACAGAAACGTCTACTAAAATTCAAAATAACTACTGAATTCACAATGGAAGTGTGTATGAGATCTTGCTCATGTTGTCCTTCAGAGCAACCAGTGTTTATAAAGCACTTAAAGCAGTGCTTTCACCATACTAAGTGCTCTACACGCCAGTTAAATAACACAAATAAGTATACTCTAAAAAGAAAGTGTAAAAAAGGGAGGGAATGAAATACAATATCACTTATCTCTCTTGTCTAGGAGAAAACATAAAATTAACATGTGTCATGAGGTAAACATGATCACGAAGAAGAAGCAGATACAGGAATACAGAGCACATTTTAAATTCTACATATAGTTGATTTAAAAATCACCATTTCTCCGGTAAGGTCGTAAGCATGCACAATGGCCTGGCAGGCCTTGGACGCAGGTTTATGCATCTCAATGATCACCAACGTCAAGTGTGTGATCTATTAGTCAGTCAACACTAATGGCAGAGCTAAAAAGGGGAGGGCCCTCGGCTAACACTGTAGCCCTGAGCTGTGCACTGCATGCTACAAAGAGAACAGGGCTCCTTATATGTTCACTTTTGTTTGAAGAGGCAAAATAAAAAGTATTTCTGTGAGCAGTTTTAGTTTATATGCAGCAATTTTCTTTCAGCTTAAAATGCATTTGAAAAAGCTTATTAGACAGAAGATTCTGAAGTTACAATCACCGAATCGAAAGTAATTTTTCATTCCTAGGTTACTGAATTCTAAAAGATCATAAAACTTGTCATAATAATATAAAGAAATAAGTATAATTTATAAAGAGTTATAGTTAAACATTGTATACTATTTGGCTGGGGTCATGAAGTAGAAAAACAGAATTTTTAAAAATGGTGAATGGAAGCATGGAAGGCTTAATAAATATAATGGAGGCTTTTAAAATTTAGAACTATTAAACAGAATAAACTGAGCAGAAAGATCTGTCACATTTGTAATGATCTAATTCAAGCTGAAGCACCATGCAAAGATATGTTTCAAAAGCAGTGTTATTTGCCTCAATTCCCTTTTTAATTATTTCAATGTTGCGCCACAGTTTAAAAGATCAGACACCAAAAGTTTATGGGCATAGTTTTGATCAATGACAAATATGCATATTTATGAGCCATTATTACCTTACTGTCGTTGAAATTACATAAACACTTATGTAAATGATTATTACTACAGTTGATATTAAGTCCTGTCCATTTTGGACAAGTGGCAGTGCATTATCCTTATAAAAATCAATAATTATATAAATTTCAGATAATGACTTATTTCCTCTATCATTTAGTTAGCAATTAATGCTAAACTGTCTTGTAACATATGCTGCCTCTTTACTTCAAACTTTATTCAATTGTTATATTGATTTCCCCCATGTTTCCATTTCCTTTCACCATTTAGATCATAATTTCCTTTGGAATACTAATTACATTTCATACTTCTCTGCATACTAGAATACCTTACTTAACAGCATTATTAAAAGCTAAGAGAATAGCTTGCCACACAGAAATTGAAACACCTTCCAAATGAGTAGGAAGAAAGGTCCTATGGAATTATGGCTAAAAGAGAGACGGAGAGAGAGGAAGTTAGGGAGAGAGTGAGAGACACAGACAGAGACAGAGAGAGAAAGAGAGAGTGTAAAAGTTAGCAACTGATTCTGGGTGAAGGGCATATGGGTGTTCACTGTACTAGTCTTGCGACTTTTGGAGGCTTGAAATTTTCCAAAAACTGCTGGTGGAAACATGGGAATCTTTCAAAGCTCATGTTAAGTTTTTCACAAGGGATATCCTAGCTAGAGAAATCAATGGCAGAAGGCAATGGAAAGTGGAAAAGGGACATCTGAGGCGTAACAGAAAAAACACAACATTCAATTGATTCCAAATGTGGTATTTTAAAAATCACATATGAATATGCCTGCAATAAGCAAAATAAACTCGTACTGATCGTAGCTGCTCCCATGTGAAGTATCACAGGAACACACTGCGCATCCGCTATTAAACAGCGCTATCTCAGGGGCAGTGCATAGGCTAAGCCCATGCAGAAGGATGCCTTCGGATATTACTAAACACAAGAAAAACCCATTATGCTGAGCCTAAGCGATTTTCAGAATACTTCTATATTAGCCAAATGGGTATTAAACATGTAATTAAAAATGTATGATTATTATTACTTTGCATTCAAGTTTACTGTTGCTGTACTGAATATTTTAATAACTTCTTCCCCACAAATAGCACATGGAATATTATGGCAAGCAAATTCATTTTAATTAGTCGTGTTATAAATTATACCAGTGGCAATGCCCTAGTGGCCTGGTAGCTGGGAGAACACAGCCTCTACATTCACACGTAAATAACGGGGGATGACAATTAAGGAGCTATTGATAGAAAAGCGCAGAACCACAGCGAGTGACCTCACGGGGAAAAGCAACTGAAAGCTGAGTTGTACCTGTTTGAAAAGGAAAACCACTATGAAGCCAATGAAGAAAAGTCTTCTGTCGCTTGCTGTTCTAACCCACTTGAGAACAAAGAATATAACGAATGTAGCTCAGAACCCATTGCATGAAACAAAGGAAACACAAAGGATGATTTTTTTTCTCTTTGCTGTCACTCGAACGAAAGAGTGGAGACCTCGTTAATGGTAATGGCAGTTTTCACTGGGTTCTAGTTGATACGTGCAGTGAGCTTTTCAGCAGAAGCTCTTGTCCTACTATAGTATGTCAGTCTCCAGCAGGCTGGTGAGCTCTGTTCCCAGGCGTGAGCTGACGGCCAGGGAAAGCAAACCCGCTTATTCATGGCAGAAAGACCATAAAACAGACTCCCACAGGGTGATGGGCCTCTGAGTGCTAAATAAATGTGTGCTCTTACCATTGGGCCCAGCCCAGAGCAGGGGCCTACCTGCCAATGCACACTTGTGGGTTTTTTTTCCCCCCTAGGGAAAACCATGTGACTTGGACAAAGAAAATGCATTTTTAAAAATGTAGTCAAAATTATTAAAGAAAAAAACAAAAACCACAAATGTGGCTCTGGTGCTTCCAACCTCCCTTTTTTGCGTCCTCCAGCTGTAGCTCATGCTGAAACCGGGAGACCCTCCACCTTACTGCTCCTCCTGTAGAGGGGTCAACACAATGGTCTCCTGATGTCAACAACTCATATTAAGAAAAGTGGCACGTCACCAGAGTCACTGAATCTTAAGAATTTCCACCTTGCTGCATGCTGGAGATTCTCTTTCCTAGGAAAAGCCAGGCAGACAATGGCCCATGAGGGCCCTTCTTCCTCACAACCACTTGGGTACCCATTACTCTGAGGCCAAGATAAAGCTATTCTCTGCATAGCCAATTCTCTGCCCTAGCTACCTCCAAGTCTCATCTTTCACCAAATACAAAAATGCAAGGACCACCTGAAGATGTTAAACCCTTTTACATCTCTTGCACAGCACAGGCAGGCACAAGTTTCTCTGCAAAGTTTGGGAATGTCAGTGAGTACCCCCGAAACTTCAGATGTGAAAAAAAACATGCAAAGAATGTTTTGATACTACCAAATTTACATTTTAATTTGTTTTTTACTTCATTCACAACAGGCATTGAGGGCCTCTATATTTTAAAGCTATAATTTACATAATTCGATCATGTTAATTGCAATGATAGATGTGAGCAGGGAACGGGACTGTCTTACTGCTGAAAAAGAGGAAACTGCCATCCACCTCCGGAATGCAAACAGCCGGGGTTTTCCCCAGGGAACGCCATGCGCCCTTCCCTATAACTCCTGCCCTAAAGTAACCCGTAGCTTCATTATAATATTTCCCTGGTGCTTTTGACCGCCGCCCCTTTGCGGGGGATGGCTTCCATGACGGCTCCGACAAGGACCATGTAGGGCCAAGAACTCCCCCTCTTGCCTGGTAGGAGGAGACCCTTAGATGTTCGGAGGCACCCTCGGTCACAGACGACTCTAGCTATGACCCAGAAGCCATGCAAGTCCAAAAAAACAACGCAACCCTGACCCCCGGCGCAGTTGCCACCTCTGGGCCTGCCTGCTTTCCCGCCTTGAGAGTGTATTTTTGCTTTGACTACTATTAGGTGGTTGCTTAAGAGTTTGGCTCTAAATTCTTTCTTGGCTGAACTCAAGAACTGAGGCCAGGGAACAGGACTCGCGGCTAACAGTAGGACCAATCTGAGTTTTCTATTCCCTTTTCTTATGTACTGACTACGGACACATATTAAGAAATTTCTGTATTTCCAAACAGGGTTACTAGAAGGGAGGTGGGTGGGGGGATGGGTGAAACAGGTGATGGGGTTAAGAAGGGCACTTGTGATGAGCACTGGGTGAATCGCTACATTGTACACCTGAAACTAATATTACAGTATGTTAACTAACTGAAATTTAAAAACTTAAAAAAATAAATTTATGTATTTCCTTTGAGAATTCATGATATACATAGTAGTAAACTTATTTTTAGTATTTCTCCAGTTTCATTCCAATGCTTGTGTCAAGTTTATAGTATCTACTATTATATATTATTATTCTGAAGAAATGAAATTGGTGGCTTCTTTAACACGGCTTTTCTTTTCCACAATAAGGAATTTTCTTGATAACATGTACCGAGAGAGACTGAAATGTAGTACACGTTGATTTTTTGTTTATTTCTCTCTGGGCTGAATAGACTAGAAACTTACACTTATTATTGTCCTTTTAGTTCTCGTAACAATAGACAGAAGTCAGAAATCATAGGTGGTGTTAAAAAGAAAACCAAAATGGTTATCACTTAGGCCAAGGCCCCAGACCTGGGTTTGACACCTAATACTCTTACAGTTTCAACCTCCCCCCGAAATGTCTTAACAAGAGTCAGGAATTTTCCCATCACTCTTCGGCACATGGGCTATCTCCCTCCGACAAAGGAAGATGAGGTAATCTGCATGATAAAACCCCCTGCTCTTCAGCCTAAGGAAATGTGACTTTGCCCAGAACAAACCTTTTCTCGTCCCACCCTCCTTCCTATAAAAACCTTTCCCTGTACTTGCTAGATGGGATGCTGCCTGATTCATGAATTGTTTAATAAAGCCAATTAGATCTTCAAATTTACTCGGTTGAATTTTGTTTTTTAACAGTGGCAATTAAAATTTAACAGTGTCAACTCAAGCAACACTTAATGTTATAATTATAAATCACATGAATTTCTTATATATATAGATCACTGTTATTACGAGTGCCTTTAGTTTGATTACATTAGACTTTTCTGAGCTCAGTCATCTTTTATTTCAAGAAATATGAATACTACCACAATTAATTTCCAATTTTCTGCTTCTATTTCAATGAGAAAAAAATCACGGAAAAGATGGATTTGTGCAATAAAAATAAAATTCACAGGACTGTAGTCCTTAAAACAATATTTACATCTTTTATTTGCATAATTCATAATATTGTGCAAGAGATATTCAAGACTAATATAATCTTTGATGCCAAGAAAGGGTAAGAGGGACATTTGAAACCATCATAAAAAAGCTGAAAGGACAAAGATCACTGACCTTCAGTAAATAATTTATTTTATTAAAATGTTCTCTTATATTACCATGATGGACCAATTAAATCAGTTCAGAGAAAAGAGGCTTTTGCTATTCAAAGAATCTTTTTCTCATCACTTTGGGGTTTGGTCTTGAAGCTGAGCAATGACATACAGGTTATTTTCCTCAGTGAGATGCATTCCCTTGCGACAGTTTTTGACAAACAACATCAGGATAACTAGGTGTGCAGGAGTGACACTGAAGGATGATAACGTGTTCAGTGTAGCCTTCTGAGCAATTACCTGATCTCAATTAAATTGTGCTGGCACTGAATACCCAAAAAGGCAGGTCAGAAACTGACCTTCATTGTCCATCTTTATTTGGAAGTAAAACCCCTGCTCTCTCTGTTTCATAATTATCATCAAAGCAAAATTCGTATCAGTTACTAAGCTTCATACAAGCTTCAATTTCCTAGACAGTGAGAAAACCAGACAAAACTCTTCCTTTGCTTTGTTTACCACTGTATTACAATATAATACAATAACAATGGGTACTAATTTCCAAACTTAAATCATCTCCAACTTTAAGTATAGATTTCTCCTCTTTTTTTGGCCATTTGACACTTATTTTTAAAAATCATCTTTGATTTTCAATGACATATCTTCAAATATGCTTATGAATAGTATTTTTCTTTTGTGCAGATGAATCATCTCAATAGTTTGGCTTCTGAAGAATTCTTTTACTCAAATTCAAGGAGTAATTTTTCAAAAGAGATACATTTCATGGAAATGTTTTTGATAAGTTTTTCTTTCCTTTTATAAAATACCAAACTATTTGTCCTCGAAGACAGCTCATGACAATAGAAAGAGACTTTAGTTTGCTTTAAGGAGCAGGGTTAGCGTTTATAATATCATGGGAGCCTGGTTTCTCTTTTGTATCTTCACTGCACGCTGACTTGCATTTAAATGCATGCCTAAATTCTGAGTAATTGTTTTGACCATTTGAAAAGTCGTTGTTTTCAAAGCTCAGAGAGATTTGGGCAGATTTGGTCAATTTCAATTTGTTCCTCTAATTAATTATATATTTAGATTGCCCATTGATTTGCCATCAGCAGTGTATTTGCTAATCAAGTGGAAGAAAAACAGAAACAAGCCTTCATGAAAGCAATTTCTTTTGTGCTCAAATATTATAGACAGGGGAATGTTACTCTTTTTCTGCAGATTACATTTAGTGCCTGACAAACTTCCTAAGCGAAACTGCTTGATACCTACACCTGAGGATGTATTACTGTAATTTTGGGGGAAACAGTTATAATAAAAATAAATTTAGGTTGTTAGATATTGTGTTTACTACTGAACTAGAAGATTAGCAATCAGTGAAACAGATATGAGAAAATTACGTACATGAAATTAACTACATAAAATTGACAACTGGGGAAATAATAACTAACTTTGGGCTGGGAGCGGGTGGGATGGGCAATGAGACTTACATGGTACTGGGCCATGTTCTAAGGGTTTCACATGCATTAATCATTTTCTCCTCAGAATAAAATGTTCATTTGGCACCATCACTATGCCTGTTTCACAAATGGGACATAACTGGAGCACAAATAGGTTAAATTATTTACCCAGAGTTGCTCAGCTAACAAGTGGCTGCCTTGGCTTTCAAACCGGGCAGCCTGGTTCTACAGCTGGGTTTTTGATCAATACACAATAGTGCTGATAATTACTTCTTTTAGAGTCAATAAAAATGAAGCCAAATCGAGGCTGGCCTTACACACAGAGGCTTGTTTACATGGCCTTCTTTGGGGAAGGCTCGCAAGGGGCTCATCTCCTCAATTTTCTTTACCTTTCATCTGAAATTCTACCTTGAGAGAGAGGGACTTTAGGGAGGAAGTTGCCTAACACCAAGAGCCTCTGATTTGGTCAATGGGCACAGAGTTTCAGTTTGGGAAGTTGAAGACGGACGTGCTGATGGATGCACAACACTGTAAATGCACCTCATGCCACCAAAGTCTACATTTCAAATGGTTAAAATGGTAACTGTTACGTCTATTTTACCACACAGAACAGCCTCTGATTTCAGACTGAATTCTAATTGTAGACCCATTACTTACTAGCAACACATATATATAGGCGGCTTCCTCTCTCTCTGTGTTTTCTGTCAAGCGGGCAGAATGAAGGAACCTACACGCCAGGGTTGTTGTAAGGACTGAACAAGAAACACATGTATAGGTCATCATCATGCCTGAGGTCACTGGTTTACAAATGTTATTCTCACTCTCATTTTTTAAAAACTGTATTATTATCATTTTATTCTAAAGGAATCCACTTCTACGACTGTCATGATGCCCAGGCTGGGTTAACAGTAGTAAGTCCTGGAGGTAACTACACCTGACTCTGGACTTTTGGGTTATAAGCACTGTCTTCTCTCTCTACCTCACCTGGAAATGCGGACTCAGGAGGCTGCAATCCCTTTCTCCCTATTCCTGGAAGAGGTCAAAACCAACTATGTAGGAGGCTTTCTCAGAGGAGAAGACAACTTTGTCTTCCCGGAAGACAAACCCTCTACTTTGCTTTATGAGGCGGATAGCAACCCCAAACCACAGACAGGTTGGGACCTGCGCAGGCCTCAATTCACTCTGTCTTAAATGCAATGTGCCTCGAGCTCTATTTGGCACATAATAAGTGCTTTTGTGGAATAATGAATAATTCACTATGTATTATTTTTATATATTAGTTTACTTTAGTATGATCATAACACCTTGGTATACAAAGTCCCCCCCCCCCCCCGCTTTTCTGGACAAGTGAAGGAGGAATAGCAGGAGAATATTGAGCAAGGAAGGGCACTTGGAATGCATTTCTCTAACTGCCCTTACCTAAGACTGGCCAGGTGCCCAGTATTCCTCAAAATCTAACCGTGGAGGGACCTAAATCAGTGTTGTCTCAATTTCAGTGAAATCACCTGGACAGCTTGTTAACTATAGAGATTCTAGGACCCAACGACAGCTACTCTGCTCAGCTGGGGCCCCTGTTTCTGCACTCTTAAGAGTCAGAGGTGAGTTTAATGGAGTTCACTGGTAGCCTTTTACAGAATTAGACTTTTCACTTTGACTTAATTGTAGATTCACAAGCAGTTGTAAGAAATAATACAGAGGGATTCCATTCCATGTTCCCTTTACCTAGTTTCCCTCAATGATAACCTCTTGCAAAACCATACTGCGAGAACCTACCTGGGGTCCTGACAGTGGCATAATTCACCAATATGAAGCAGACTGCATTTTGACAAGTGCTCTGATAATCACTAATGCCCCGACTGTACATTAGAATCACCTGGAGAGTTTTATTAAACAGAAATGTCCCGGTCCCAGATCCAGACCAATTAAATCAGAATAACCGAGGGTGAGGCCTGAGCACCCCCAGCCACGCTGATTCTAATGCGCAGCCCAGGTAAGAGCCACTGCTGTACTGTGACACTCAGGACCTTCCTTCCTAGTTTCAGAGGAGACGCCAGGCCCGCAAGCTGCAAGTCATCCCAAGTGCTAAGGGCGAAGGCAGCCCAGTAAGTCTTTGTCAGAGAAATTAATGCTTTGCCCATTTTCAAGATGTAGCAAGTGTGGCTAACTGGAAATCTAGAAACAGAGGCATTTAAGCTGTTCCAGTGGTAAAAGAACTGGCCATTACCCCTAGGGAAATGATAGATTTCCCACCAAACACTATATAAAGACTATTGTGCTCAATATAAAGGGTCTAGCTATAATTTTGGCACAGACTCTTTTGTAATTACATACCAAGTATTCTACTGCTGGGTGGAAAATAACCCTTTTCGAAAATATTTAAATGTCATAATCAAAAAAATATTCCTCATTCCTTTTATATTTTGGAGAAAAAAGCTCTTCTGTTCATTGCGCTACATATATTTCAAGCTGTGCGCCTAATATGGTACCCAGCATTTGCAATAAAGAAAATCAAGATACACAGTTAAGAAAATACTATTCCTGCCATGATTTGTAGTTACTATATTGTTTTTCAAGTAGGAACTACTGCCGGTGTTTTTTCCCCTGCTTCCTTTCAGTATTTTGCAATGTCCCAATCGTATGTTACACACCAAGTAAATACAGTGGCAATGTTGGTCTAATTAGATAATTCTAGTGACCTCCAAAAAACCCAAATATGATGCAGTACAAGGCAGCTATGTGAGCCATTTGAGCATATGTTCTGTCAATTATAACCATTTCCAAAGTCAGTATTATCATTAACTGTGAAGGGCAGTATTAAATCTACGAAATGTCACAATTATTTTTTCAGGTTATATGTCAAATATTGAAGTCCCCAACAGCTTAAAAGACCTTACAACAACCACATATATTACCATTAAATTGCAGCACTGATTAAAATGATAATGACAACAATTACACCTTTAGTGTCTGAAAGTAATACGAAGCGAGCTAGGTGGTTTTCTGAAATGCCACATTCTCAAAATAAGTTACGACCCATTGAAGCCTAATTAACTCTTCATGACATTAGTGTCCAATGCAATTATATTTCTTTACTGTCCTTTAGGTTTATCTTTGGTCTCTAGGGTTTAGTTGTTAAAATAACTCAAAGATGGACACTTGGTGCCTATTCACCCCAGAGTACATTTCCATGGCACAGGTAATTCTCAGGCAGTTTAACCTTTGCATTAGCACCAGAGGAAAACACTGTTGCTTTGCTCTTTCAGTTAGTAACAGTAACTGCAGTCAATAAAATTGTAATAACTTTATATGGTGACAGATGATAACTAGACTCACTTTGGTGAGCATTTCCTAAAGTACATAAATGTCAAATTACTGTGTTATATACCTGAGACTAATATAATATTGTATGCCAACTCTACTTCAATAAAAAAATAAGTAACAATAACTACTTCACAACGATGTGACAGTTTGTTTTTCTGTACTCACATTAGGGACTATTTCACACGTGTGCAAATGAATGATAGATTTATATTTCTATTTTCAGTTTCTTTCCTTCCTTCCTCATTCTCTCCTTCCCTCCCTCTCCTTCCCTTCTCTTCCCTTTTTTTAAGCCATATTTTGCAATAGAATTTCCATATATTCCTTATAATATTTTAAATTGGAGGACAGGGAAGTCTTTGGTCAGTACTAACCTTAAACAACTTACATTCATTTGGAAATGTCTTAAGAACACAATTAATCCTACCAGAGAAAAAGAAAGAGTGATGCAGCTAAATTTAAATTCTCAGCAATTCCTTCATCCTTGGCGGGAAAGCGTACGTGATGAATAGCTAGATGTTTGAGAAAGTGATAGGCAAAGAAAAGAACTAACAATACATGATCCACTCTTTGGGATTCTCAGTTCCATTTCTTCCACCGCTTATTTTATTAATTAGATGACTGCATTGTTTTCTCATTCCCTTCTGCTATCTTCCATGGTTACTCATGTTGAGAAAAGAAAAAAAGCTATTTCTGACCCTCTTCTTCCTCCTAATATAAGAAAACTAAATTAAATGGAAAAGTTCATTATTAAAGAAACATTTCAGAAGCTCTAGCTTTACTCACAAATACTGATATTGAACAATTTGGCCGTTTGATGGGAGTTAGCATATTTAAAAATTATGAACATATATTTTTGTGTATATTTTTCTAATTGACTTTCCATTTAATAACTTTGGTGTTACCAGGAAAAAATATCTCTTTTCACTGATTTTATTGCTGTAATATTTTAAAGAGTTGAAAGAGTGGCTAGAAATGAATTTACTTAAAAAAACTATTTTTCTAAAACATGTATCATTTGAGTTACAAAATATAGGAAAATTACTTGATATTTCTCTTTAGGATTTGGTATAGCCTGTCTCAGCAGCCAGTCAAATGTTGCTCAGCCTTTGGGCCATCTGTTCTCATGACAGGACTTGCAATCTAGGAAATTGAATAGAAGAAGTTTCATGGAGGAACAGAATGGAAGGAAAGAAGTCCCAGATCTCTTAGTATTTCCCACCAGCGTATGAACCGCTTAACAAAGATTTGGTTGATACAATTATCATATGATTTCTCTCATCTATGGAACATAAGAACTAGGAAGATCGGTAGGGGAAGAAAGGGATAAAGAAAGGGGGGGTAATCAGAAGGGGGAATGAAACATGAGAGACTATGGACTCTGAGAAACAAACTGAGGGCTTCAGAGGGGAGGGGGTGGGGGAATGGGATAGACTGGTGATGGGTATTAAGGAGGGCACGTATTGCATGGTGCACTGGGTGTTATACGCAACTAATGAATCATCGAACTTTACATCAGAAACCGGGGATGTACTGTATGGTGACTAACATAATATAATAAAAAATCATTAAAAAAAATAATAAAATAAAATGCAAACTGAAAAAAAAATTAAAAAAAAAACCAACAAAGATTTGGTTGAGATTTCTGAGAAGAATAATTCTATTGCCATAGCTGGAGATGGCTGGAGTCAAATGAACCTGTAGCTTAAACTTCACCTTGACAATACAACCTTACAAGCTATGGAACTGCTTGTCTTTTAGCATTTTGCTTACACTTTAAAAAATATTAATTATTTTATATTAGTTATATATTAGTTTCCTAGGATTGCTTGTAACAAAGTACCACAAACTAGGTGGTTTAAAACAATAGAAATGTTTTGTCTCAGAGTTCTGGAGGCTAGATGTCCAAAATCAAGGTGTTGGTAGAGCCGTGCTCCCTCTGAAACCTCTAGGAGAGTCTTTCTCACCTCCTCCTAGCTTCTGGTGTCTTGTCAGCAATCCCTGGCATTTCTTGGCTTGCCCCTGCATAACTCCAATCTCTGCCTCCATCATCACATGGCATTTTCTCTGGGTGTCTCATCTTTTAAGGATAATAGTAATAATAGATTAAGGGCCCATCCTACTTGAGTGTAATCTCACCTTAACTAATTACATCTGCAATGACCCTATTTCCAAATAAGGTCACACTCTGAGGTACTGAGGACTAGGATTTCAATATACATTTTTGGAAGAAACAATTCAGCCCGTACAGGTTACAGGAGTGATAGATGCTTATTTAACACAATTCAAACAATACAGAAGTCCACAAAATAACAAATAAAGGTAACCACACTCACCCTTCCCCCAATTGCTGGAAATAATCATATTAAAAATCTAATAGGTATCCTTCCAAATTTTTCCTATATACCAACATATATATGAACTAAGTATATATACTTTAAAAAAAAGGTAATTAAGGCCCAACATACTTTCCCCCAAGTTGCTTTTTTCACTTAATTACATGCCATGGACATCTTTCCATATTAGGACTGTAGGAAATGATAATGACTGATACTCCAATATATGACAGATTTCTTTGAATTGCTTCCCCTGAGTCATTTTATTTTATATTTGCAGCAGCCCTATGATATAGGAATGATCACGATCCCCATTTTACAGACCACTTAGTCAATGCATAGAGAGGTTAAGTAACTTGCCCAAGGCCATGCAGATATTAAATAGCAGAGTTAGAATTCCACCCCACAGTCGGTTGCTAAAGCCTATGATCTCAACCACTATACTGAATTAGCAACATAGCATTTCATTTTATACTTGTCTCTCATTTGAAGAAGTTAAAAAATAATGGAGACAGACAAATCTGTCACTTTGCAATGTCACTCACAGAAGATTGCCTTTTGTATCCTAACTAAAGTGAACGCAATGCTCACATGTTAGACAGATTATTTGATGGTAAGTATCCCCAGGGGATACTATGTTTTCAGGCAATCTCATATACTTAATATTTGTAGTTTCATTTATTTTTTATACATATATTATTTCACATTTAATGAGCACTTTCTTTAGACTGACAACCTACCAGACACTGGAAAAATAAATTATCATTCAGCTCTCAAAGTCCTGGTACAGGAGAAAGCTATGAGAACAAATAATTGAAGAATAATGTTAGTGGTACAGTGGGAGTAAAAAGAAGACAGTAATCACCTTTGGGGTAGGTTGGTCAGGGAAATCTTCACCGAGGAACTAAAGTCTTGATAATTGGGCTGAGTCTCCACAAATTTGCATAGGTATTATCAGGTGGATGGGGATGGAGGAAATTGGGTCTGAAGGAGGCAGTAGGCAGCTTCTAAAACTGTAGCTCCTAATACTCCCTAGTCTTTGTATCTTTGTGCAATCTCCTCCCTTCATTGTGGGCTGAACCTAGTGACTGGTTTCTACCCAATGGAATATGGCAAAGGTGATAGAATGTCACTTCTGTGACTAGGTTACATAAGATTGGGACCCCCTTCCTATTGGCTTGGATAAAGCAGCTGCCATATTTCTGAAGGAGTGGCCTATAAGCAGGCCTACAAGGTAAGGAACTGAGGGAGGTCTCCCGACAACAGCTAGTTAGAATCTGAGCCTCAAGGAATTAAATTCTGCTACAACCACTAACTAAGCTTGGAAGTAGATCCTTCCCCACTTGACCCTCTTCAAATGAGACCCTAGTCCTGACTGACAGCTTGATTGCCGCTTTCAAGACATCCTGAAGCAGAGGACCCAGCCTGGCCTCATCTGGATTCCTAACCTACAGAAACTGTGAGATAATAAATGTCTGTTGTTTTAAACCACAAAATTTATTTATTTGTTTGTTTGTTTATTTATTTATTTATTTAAAAGATTTTATTTATTTATTTGACAGAGAGAGACAGCCAGCGAGAGAGGGAACACAAGCAGGGGGAGTGGGAGAGGAAGAAGCAGGCTTTTAGTGGAGGAGCCTGATGTGGGGCTTGAACCCAGAACACTGGGATCACGCCCTGAGCTGAAGGCAGACGCTTAACCACTGCGCTACCCAGGTGCCCCTAAACCACAAAATTTATGGTGACTTGTTGTGTAGCCATAGATAATGAATACAGTGAATTTTATAAGGAGAAAGAACTGTGTAAAACACACAACACACAGTGAAACACAAGTGTGAACCATGTTGCTCTATGCTTTGGTACTCTACTATAGTTGTTTAAACTTAGAGCACAAAGGTGTTCAGGCTAAGAGCTGAGCCTTGAAATGGAGACCAAGATCTGACCACAAAGGCTACTCATGCCATGCGAATGAGGTTGGACATCAGGCAGGGTGGTATTAATGAAGGCTAGAAATAACAAAACCGGTTAAGTGTTTTCAAAAACATACTGTGGAAGCCAGGATTAGAGACGTAAAAGAATGCAGGCAAGGAGTTTTTGGGATAGTGATGATAGACTGCTGATGGGAACACAGATCTGAGCGCTGGGGAAAAAGACCTAGAATACAATTGAGCAGTATTTAAGAGGTTGGCTTGCCAGATTTTAATGAATGAGAATGTGAGTGAGGACAAGATGGCCTAGGATGATTCCTGGGAATTTTGCCACATGACTGCATGAATTTTGGAGCCACATATTAGGAAAAGCCAGTTTGGGTGGAAGATAATGAGGTTACTTTATCCAGGTTGAGTATGAGTTATCAGTGGGAGATGTCTCATGGTCTGTTGATGTATAGGCCTGGAGGTCAAGAAAGAGATCTTTCCTGGAGAATGAATAGGGAGCAGCAAACACAGGTAAAGGCATAAAGTTTTCCAGGGTAGTAAGTAAAATGATAGCGAATGTTAAGACAAATCATGGGAATCAACAACATTTAACAGATGAGCAGATTACAAAGGACCAGGAAGGAGACTAAGAAGAAAAAGTTGGAGAATTAAGAAAGCATGAGAGGTAGGAAGCAAAACATTTAAAGAGGACAGTGGTCAACGCTGTTAAATGCTTTCAAGAAGCCAGAGGTGATGAGACCTGCACAGTGTCTGTTGACTTTCATGAGTTCAGTGAGTTTAGCTACCTTCTTATACATTTCCTTAAAGTTGCACAATTATTTCAGCATTGTCAGAAATTTTTCATGCCTTAGGATTGTGATAGGAGTGATCATTTTAAAGGATTCTTTCTACCCCTGGTCAAGGATATTATTATTAGGCATTGGTTCTGGTACCAATCATTGGGCCTAGAATAAATAGCATCATTCCATGCTGGGAAATGGCCTTATTCTTCTGATAGATTGACAAGTTTTTAATCAGCATTGCACCATGCAGAGCCGGAAATAATAATTTGATTTACATGTAATCTATAAGTGACATAAGATAACAAATAGTTCTCAGTGGGAGAGAAATATCGTAGTAGGCCTTTCGGTAGCTAAATATTATAGCTTGTCACACAAACGGCTATCCTTTTTTGAAATAATACTACAAAAGTTGATTTTAGTAAATTATATCCCAAACTGGTTATTTGAATAGAAAAGCAAGTCATTGAGATGGATTAAGGTCATTAAACACTGGGCGGATGCAAGCCTAGATCAGTTTCCCACATCTCTGTAGGGCATGCTAATTATTTTCAGATGACATAAACTCAACTACATGTTTATTAGGAATGATGGCAAATAAACAATGACGTGCGTGCCTCTGAGAAACACCTGCTTGAATGAGGTATTAATGGTGTCAAAATTATTCTATGTGTTCTTGACTGAGAATTAAAATAACTTTCATGATCCCCATGATTTTATTTACTAGTTATTTTTAATCATCCAGAATGTGTTAGGCAGATTAAGTCAATGTACCCAGAATTACCCAATTTTCAGTTAACCGTCCATCTACTTAACTATGTCACAAAGCACACATTTCAATTTTAGACAACGTAACCCTCTTTCTACAGGGTCTCATTTTATGAACCCCCAACCTTACAGGCACTGGATCCGTGTTGCTAAGGGAAAATATATTGGACCTGTTGATAGATTTGATTGTATACCTTAACTAATTTGTTTGAGGTCACTAGGTAAAGCTGTTTGATTTTCAGTTTCTTTACCTAGCACCAGATAAAAGATGGCACCAATGTTTCATATTTAGAGTGGCTAATTTTATTCAGTGTCCTCTGTATTATTGCTAACCCAACTGGTGGAGCAATTGCAATGAATGTAAACTATCTAGAGATGTAAAACAATCTCTAAAGTGTGAATGGACCATAAAGCCAAAGTTAGTCAGGGGAAGGTGGATTTAACATTCAAAGGAAACATAAACATTCTCTTTCCTTCAGATATTCCTGAAGGAATAAGCCCCAGCGAACAAGCATCTTATTTAGAGAAGCAGATTTAATGACTTCCCTCAGTTAACCTTCTAATATTTAGCAAGTTTTAATATCATAACATTTTTGATATCCAGTACCAGTAGTGCTTATTTACAATAAAAGCATACAAAAATATTTTAGATCTATGGAACAAGCTTACACACATACATTTAGACTTGACATTCCATATTTTTAAAGTTACATGATCAAAAATAAAATCACTTATTAGAAGGTTTAATCTTTATTTCAAAATATATATTATTTTTACATTATTTTGAAATATATTTTCATCCTCGGTTATTATGGTAAATTTCATTTCAGAGGGTGAATCCCTACCATATTGTGGAACATATTTATCGTTATAGTTTTTCCAATTTCTTTTTGCAAGAACATGAGAAATTGAGTAATGATAACCATCTATTTATTTTGGTGAGAGCATGGTAATTTATTAAATGCCTATCTCCTGAATAGACTGAAAAACTTTAGAAGGGATTATGCCTAATTTGATTGTGACAGTCTCAGCTGTTTCTGACCACACAGTAGGTTTTTAGTTAATATTTGTTGAACTATTAACTAGAATCTAGTTTTAAATTCTTGCGTGCCCTGACATAATCCACATATTTATCCTCTATTTCTTAAAAACACACACACAGAGATAACTATGATTTTTAGAATGAAGTGTGTGACTTTGCATATAGCAATAAGCAGAGATTAGAGTCAGTAGTTTGATTATTTTTCCTCTCAATGAACACAGGACTTTCTGCTGGTTCAAAGTCCTAGTTTGAGGACTGAATCTAAGCATACCTATGATGCTAGTGACCTATTCTGGACAGCTTTTCTTTTGCTTTTTCTTGCTGAGTCACATGTGATAAATGACATTCAAATATGCTTCAGTTTCTTTTTTAAAAATTTTTTTATTATGTTAGTCACCATACAGTACATCCTTAGTTTTTGATGTAGTGTTCCATGATTCATTGTTTGCGTATAACACCCAGTGCACCATGCAATATGTGCCCTCCTTACTACCCATCACTGGCCTATCCCATTCCCCCCTCCCCTCTAAAACCCTCAGTTTGTTTCCCAGAATCCATAGTCTCTCGTGGTTCATTTCCCCTTCTGTTTACCCCCCCTTCATTCTTCCCTTCCTTCTTCTACCGATCTCCCTGCTATTCCTTATGTTCTACAAATGAGTGAAACCGTATGATAGTTGTCTTTCTCTGTTTGACTTATTTCACTTATATGCTTCAGTTTCAAGGCCATAACTACCTAAGCTAGCCCATGGCTCTAATTCCATCTTTCTTCCTCATGAAAAATGACACATAATCAGACTGACAATGTCTTAGGGTAATGTAATTCTAGGAATAAATTTAAATAGATTCTGTTTGGTTAAAAAATAAATGGTTCACAAAAATGAACTTCAATTATTTGTAGCAAAAATATGTCACATGTCATTACAGATTTAGCTGTTATCAATACCTATTGAGAGAAAGACAACTGACCTAGTGAAATATGGTACAGTCTTTAAATAGTGCATAATGTATCCATTATGAGGCTCATAATCTTTTATCTCTTAGTGTGACCATCAATAATTATTTGTAATAACTGAGAAATGATGTGAATAATTTTTCTCAAAATCATATCCTAGCCATCCATATTTTAACTTAACACATAAAATTCAAATATCTTTTGAGACGCAACCTCTTACTATTACTACTTATTTTCAATTACTTGTTTCTTAAACATTTGGATACAAAGCCATAGCTTTGCTTTCTGGGAAAAAAATGAGGAACAGGACAGGTGATGCAAATATAAAACACCTTATCTCTAATATACTGACCATCTCCTTCATGATGTGTCATATTCTTAGGTTATCCAGCTTTTTTTTTTTTTCAGAGAAAGCGTATGTGAGGCAGGGGGCAGAGGGAGAGAGAGAAATCCCCAAGCAGACTCCCCACCAAGCACAGGGCTCAATGCGGGGCTCAATCCCAGGGCCCTGAGATTATGACCTGAGCTGAAATCAAGAGTCAGATGCCTAACCAACTGGGCCACCCAGATGCCCCCCCCTCCCCAGAGCTTTTCTTAAAATAGAAACATGGATAAGAGGTTCTTCACCTCGGATGGAAAGTGGCAACAACTTCTCTAAGATAAAGATAATTTTGAAAGGAAAATGACAAGTAAGGGAGGCTTTTTGTTGTTTCTTGCACTTTCCGAGAGAGGGTTGATTCAAACAGAGTGAGGGAATAGAGAATTGAGGGGCCATGAGGAAAGAGTGGAGTGAATGCTTCTTTTGAGAAGATTCTGGAAGTGCTCAGGCAAAGACACAGTTAACTGAAAACTAAACAAAGCCACCAGTGAAGGGTGGACACTAGAAAGCCCAAGAATCCAAAGTCAAGAAAAGAGGCCATACTATGGGGTATCAGGGAATGAGGATGAGAACAGAAGCCCAGAAGCTTTGGAGGCAGGAAGATTCCCCATACTACCATCTGCACGATATGGGGCTTAGATGGAGCACCTTCATGATCAATAAGCTTCAAGAGACTGGGACATGTTAAGTTTCTTGGCCATCATATGCAATTTTCAAACTGAATATCAGCTGATGGTGCTTTTTGTTCTTTCTAAACATTGTATTGGGTATTTTTAACAAAGAAGACCTGGCTATCTGAAAGCTGCAGAGTTTCAAGCCAAGCGATCCCTTCCAAGTGAGATTTTGTTGGTGTTGGTGTTGTTGTTGGTGTTGGTGGTGGTGGTGGTGTACTGTCCTGTTTCATTTGTTTTCCTTTATCAGAGGCATTTCCAACATGTACAATTACATGCAGTTATGTGTGATTTGGGGGCTTCAGTAAGAGCATTTGAATTTTAAAACGGATTGAAATTTTTAACATAGAAGTTACTTAATACCTCATATTTCACAGAGAGTATATATATATATAATGTGAAAGGGATACATTTAGTGCATTTATTATTCAAACAGCTTAAAAATGTTTAGATTAAAATGTCTTACGTCTCTATCATGTGGCTAATTGCCTCGATACCATAATGCACTTACAAAACGGTGACAAAAATTAAAGCCTATGATTCTCATTGATGGCTTAAATTGTACTTTGACCTGGCTTGGAAGGCAGTATGAACCTTAGAGTGAGTATAACAAGATCCTCTAAGTGTTCCCATACAATAAGCCCCAAATCTCTTTTCATGGCCTCCCAGGCCACTCCCGGTCAGGGCTCCTTCCAACTTTAACCTCATCGCCCCCCTCCCCCCCCCCCCAGCCCCAGCCTCCTCCATGTCCTCTAATCTAGCAACTCAGACTTCGGGCAACTTCCCAACTGTGTCTCACTTTTTTCATTTCTTCCTGATTTTGCTCATTGTATTTTCTTTTTTGAAATTTAAAATTCTCTTTATCTACTTTCTATAATGATAAAGCCATCATTAAATTTGGGCTTTGAACTCTAATACGAACTTGTCCTTGAACCTCTCCCAGATGACTCCAAAGGAAAACAGAGAGCTAGTGTGGTCCGGGGATCAAGAGCATTGGCTTTGGAACCATATTGCCTAAGTTCAAATCCTACCTCCACTGCCTATTAGCTCCATAGCCATGGGCAAGATGCATATAATATCCATTTCTTCTTAGTTCTGTTAATACATGTAAAGCACTTTAAGAGAGAATGTGGTCCACGGTAATTATTCAGTTAATAATATGCTGATATATTTATTACTTCCCAAAGAAAACTTAATGGCATCATCACCTATATTCCAATGTACTAATTGCAGAGCTCTATTATTGCACGTTTCATTAGATTCTAGTTGGATATGTTCATGTCTGGCCCTCTTGCTAGGTTTAAACTTAGGTGTGCATTCCCAGAAAGTTTTTGGTGCCTAGAATAATATGGTGATCAAATGTATTTACTGAATGATCTATTTATTATGCTAGTTGCCATGGATATCTTTTTAAGAAAAACAAAGGGTAAAGGATATCCTCATGAATGTTGGAGGCATGCTCTATTCAACAACTACTCTGGAATATGCCTGAAACTATGAGCAGTGAAACTAGTGGCATCTAGGGCCCATATACTATTTCAGTTGTTGTTTCTTGATATAAAAGAGTCCCAAGAGTGCATGGCAGTAAGGAAATTGGAAAGGTAGCAGAGGCAAGGTTTATCAGTGGTTAGTAATCATGTCTTGATATATTAAATTGTAAAATGTGACAGTAAAATATTCATGGAGTCTCTTAAGATTGGAAAAAGAAAAAAAGCTCTGTAGCACTATAGTCTGAAATGGCCTAATTTCCTTTGTAAAGCGCCACATTTGCCAAGGAAGTCAAATATGGAGATGAACGCTCATAATAAGATAACTAGCCACATTTGCTCTTTAAATGTCTTCTATATCATACAAAATGGCTTCAGAATTTAATTTACTATTTTTTTAAAGATTTTATTTATTTATTTGACAGAGATAGAGACAGCCAGCGAGAGAGGGAACACAAGCAGGGGGAGTGGGAGAGGAAGAAACAGGCTCCCAGCAGAGGAGCCTGATGTGGAGCTCGATCCCATAACGCCGGGATCACGCCCTGAGCGGAAGGCAGACGCTTAACCACTGTGCCACCCAGGCGCCCCTACTATTTTTTTTCTTAAAGACACTATTTCCACTTTTAAAAAGTGATTTAAAAGTGATCACGTTGTAGAACTGTTTAAGACATTATTGGGAAAACCAAAGTGTTCCTGTACTTTTTATCTATTCATTTTTTTCTTTTTCTTTTTGTTAAAGATTTTATTTATTTATTTCAGAGAGTGAGAGAGAGCAAGCGAGAGAGAGCACGAGTGGGGTGAGGGGCAGAGGGAGAAGCAGGCTCCCCGCTGAGCAGGGAGCTTGATGTGGGGCTCAATCCTGGAACCTTGGGATCATGACCTGAGCTGAAGGCAGACGCTTAACTGACTGAGTCACCCAGGTGCCCCTTTATCTATTCATTTCCACTTCCTAATAGATAACCTAAACTCCATGGGAGAAAGATGCTTAGTAAAAAACCTTTTATACAGAATTTGTGTTGAAATGAAGTCATTTCAGAGTGACTCCACTGTTACTTTGTGGAATCTTCCTAATGAGTTGGTACACTGCATAAGGGAGATAAATAATAAACAGCTCAGTGCGTTCAATGAGAACCCTCTAGGTACATAAATAAATATGCATTACTCATGCCTTCATGGACACGCCAATGGGCTAATGGTACTTTAAGTTTCATTGGCACAGTGTTTGGAATTTCCACTTAACTGGTATGAAACGTTATTACTATATAAAATGTTTGCATTAACCATAGCAACGTATTTATAATATCTGCTCTGTGTCTAATCAGACTGTCTCTGCTCCAAAAATCCATAGTGGAATAAGAGCAAAAAGCCCATGGCCATCCGAGTAGCCCAGTGGTGAGAGCATCAAACTGTTTGAGTCCCTTCACCCCCTTTCAACTCCAGAACAGCCACATAATTAAGGCCAACAATATGTGCTTGATTAGTCAGTGGCTTCCATCCTGAATCACCTCAATTAATTTCAGCCTTTGTAGTTATGGCTATTTCAACAATTATTTATTGAGGGCCTACTATGTTCCATGCAGTGTTAAGGTGCTTTGGCTATTATCAATGAACAAAAACAACCTGATGACTATTGCTGTTTACTTGAAAAAGAGTATCATGATTGGTAAATAATCAGCTTTCTCCTGTACTCTCTGCTATTAAATGTTCATGAAGAGGCATTCAATGTATTATCAAATATCCTATAAAACTTCGAAGAAGCTAGGAACATTTTTAGTAACCCATTAGCTTCTTTTCCTCACAGGTTTTAGATTCTTTTACAAGAAGGTGCTCCACGTGTGCAGAGAAAAATTCTTTTTACTGCAAAGAAATGATGACTCACCACAGAAGATTCATCAAATTATGCTTATTATCAAATTTCTAAGTTCTTTCTTACAATAAAATTATTTCTCTAAATGATATGTTTTGCTAATGTACGAATATTTCAAAGTTCTCTCTGCACTGAGCAAAAACTCCTTAAAATACATTATTATTATAATTTCTTAGAAAATTATTAGGATTTGAAGAATAGAAGCATTTTAACAGAATGTGATTTGGAAATTTACATACTGCTACTTAGTTCCACAAGTGCCAAAATATGCTACTGTTATTTTTTTTTTTTTTACCTAGGAAACTCACATTATAAAAAGAGGGAAAGTAAATCAAGAAAGATAAATCTGTCCTTTGACATTGAGCTAATGTCATATAAAATAACACACTAGGAAGTTTGATGTCCAAAAACAACATGTATCTTAAGAATCACAGTGTGTTCATAGAAGAAGTCATGGAGAATGTGATAGTTTTACGCCCTGAGAACTAAAGTAACTTGATGGGGACCCAACCCCACGGTGGCACGGCAAAGAGCAGGGACCTTTACATCCCATGCATACATTTTAAATAGGGTTTGTACTTCCCGGCTGCAACTTTTAAGTATGTCCCTGTAGTAACACTAGTGAAGACTGAAGCTATTTAAAAAACGCAGAAGATAAAGACAGTTCACTTGTGTCTCTGCTACTCCTTCTCACAGAGGCGCTACTATCCGACCAATAACATGCTTGCTCTCAGATGTCACCTGTGGAATCTCCCTTCTGACAATGATTTTGAGAGAATGAGATGTCTCTGAGCGAACAGAACTTGGAGAAATTAATTTAGTCTCAGCAGGTAGCCTTTTTGTTGTTTCATGATAGCACCCTCTCTATCATGAAGAGTTTTGTGCAGCTAAGAATACATTGCCAAATACGTACTCTCTGCTGTGAACGTTTTCCAAAAGAAATGGATTCGAGACCATTATCTGTTTGGTCTCCTTTATATGAATGGTGGAGTCATGATGTTCCCACGATGACGTTACAGAAATAGAATCACACCTCATGGTAATGCTAATGTGGTGATTTCTGGCTTCCTTTCCCTACGAGAGATTTCCCTAAGACCTTCTGATCTGTATTTTTACAGGCACGTTGGTTTCCGGTAGATAATTCCAAGTTGCATTTTATGTTTATTCTGTTGAATCTGTTTTCACCCTGTTGTCCTCATTTTCAATTTATTTCCACCATAAATTACTTCATTCAAGGAATAGTGCCAGATTTCAAAATTTAAGAAAAGTGAGTCATTTTTAAGCACTGTGCAGCAAAAATAGAGCACTGTGAACATGTGGAGGTAAAGCAGCTTTCATTATTATATAATTGAAATTATTTAGATGATTAAGTTCTGCTGAGTTTAAAAAAATCTGCATTGGTTAATTCAATCAGCCTGACCAGAAAAAGTGAAAAACTAAACAGCAAATCACACATACACCTTTTCTAGCTTCTTAGTTCAACATGATTTCATAGTGATAATTACCTAGGGAGTATAAATATGAATCAAGGACTATTTTCTAAATTCTGTAGTTACAACAAAGAAGATAATTAAGGTATTTGCTTTCCATGTGGACTAGAGTAAAAAAACAACTGTAAAAGGCTTAGAAGTATGGAGAGAGTAATGGTAGAGATTTGTATTCTAAGATGCTAGTTTCATATCCACTCACAGCTAACCTTGGTAGGTCTTTTTTTTTTTTTTTCCTGCATTGGGCACGAGCTATTTAAAAGGCTTTCAGACTTTTTTTTTTTTTTTTTTGCATCAGACTTAACAACGCTGTTCCAAGGAAAAAAAGAAACAATAGCATTCAAACAAAACATCACCCTGAGTTTGCACTAGAAAACGCATAAGGAGTGCTATTGCTTCCTCAAGCTAATACCCATACATTTTTTCTAATTAATGGAAGGGTATGCTCCAGTGCAGCTTATTGCAAACAAACTCAATTGTTGGAAAAAATCAATAACGCTGAACAGAAAAAAAGTATTGAGGAAGTGATAGGGCTGTTTGATGAGAGGATGTATGGAACGTCTGTGCTTGAAATGTTGTTCATTCACTCATGCATTTGCAGTAATGAGAAAAGCTCTGTTACCTTCCAGAAAAAGCACTGGCTCCATCCTCCTCAGTGAACTATTTGTATGTGTAGGCTTGCTGGCAATCTGTTTCAGTGGAAAATTAATGCTTACCTAATATAATAGCATAAAAGTCAAGCCAGGTATTGTAAACAACGTCAAAAACAGAAAGAGAGATCATCGCATCAACGGCTTTTTCTGAAGTAAATTACATGAGAAGCTAGCAGCATTAAGGTTGCCTTTAGTCTAATAATACTGATTAAGAAGCTTTTAATCATTAAGTTCTCAGTGGAAATAATAACTGTAGTACTCTTTTATGACCCCACATACATTTTATGCGTACGTATATACATATACATATATGTATATAAATATATATATTATATATACATGCTTTGTAATGTGTATGGGGTCATAGACGAGTACTGTAATTATATATATAATATTACATAATATATATATTGTATATAAATTTTAAACTAATATACACATATTTCTGCTAGTATAATACATTAGATTAACATAGAACATGTAAATACTTTTATTATCTTAAATATTGTTGTATTACACATGTATTATCCATATATGTCATATATAATAATTTGTAAAATGATCACGTATAAAGTGCCATTTTTTTCTATGCTTTCAGGTGAAGGGATAGTACGTGGAGAGGTTAGTTGATTTGATCAAGGCCACACAGCTAGGAAAGGGCAGGACTAAATTTGAGATTCTCTAAGACCTCTGTTCTTCCTCTATGCCATGACTACTTTTCCTGTCAAACCCCGCCCCCCTCAAATAAAATTAAAAGATGTAGGTTGATTTTATATATTAGTAACCCAGGCTAGGTATTTATATTTGAAGTGTGATGACGGAATGTTGAGTACCATTAATCATCAAAATACTAAAAATGTTGAAAAAAAGACTAAAAATGTTGGGATTTTGGTAAGATGGCTTCTGGTTGCTCTACTGAAACAATCTGTGTTGTTGGTTCAATGCATGACTTTGATTTTTTTCTATTCTGCTTTGTTTTCTGGAAAGCTGTTGCAACAACAGCCATTGTAAGGCATGTGTTTTGGTATTTAAGGGGTTTTTTGGAGTATGTAATCAGTCTTTTCTTCATCATATACCTTGTAACACAAAAGAGTTGGTTGTAGGAGTGCAAACTATGACCATAGCCAGGTTTTTCTTCAGATCCAAATAGAATCTAACTCTGACCTTATCTCCATCTACACCACAGTTTGGCCACCAATTCTATTAGCTAATATGTTCTTTGAGAGTCTAAAGGTAAATGACCTGAAAAAAAAAACTCAATACTTAATCACCTACATTCCTGTTTCATTTTCTCTCATCATTACAAATTCATTTACCTGAGTTTTCATTATGTCTTAGGTTTAAGAAACAACAGATAGAACTGTCAGAGGCACCATTTCGTCTCAGTACACACAGGCTTTTACTCTTCCCCAAGAAAGTTTACAGTTCTTATAGGAGGCTATCTTTCCTGCTAGCTTCCTAATAATACACAAGCACCAGAGTATGAACACAGGAATCTCTTTCGTTTTTCAGTCTCTCTGGGAAAGACTAAATGATTGCAGAATAATGGATGTGCAGTTTTGTAAGACGGCTGAAATGCAACAACACTGCTAGTTAAAAGCCTGTATGTGGTCAGCAAAGAGACATGGAGCTTTTCTCTTTGGGCCTCTGATCGCAGACAGTCCTGAGATGTGAGAACCTTCCAGAGTCACTCTCAGTTAAGAATCCCTCACTTGCAAGATTCATATGCCAGACTCTGGGTCTCTGTTTTACTTTTATAATGGCTGAAGGAAAAAAAAGCCCACTGAAATAAACCTGCCAATAATTGCTTAAAATGATGGACATGAGGCCAGCTGTGTGTTCACGCAGTCTGCTGGTTGGATTGAAAATGTTAGCTGGATCTCTCTCTAATTTCCAAATCAAAACTTTAAAAATGATCGTTGACCTGAACATAACTTGGAATTATATTTATTGAACATAAAATGGAATTATAATTTTAATTTAGGAAAACTACACAGACTCAAAAATAATACTCAAAGGGATATAAATGAGTTGTTTGAGATTGTCAAGCTTGATAAATTAAAACTGATATATAATCTATACTTTCTTATTTCAAGCAAAAGCTGCTCTAATAGTGATATAACACAGATATAAGAGGCCTTATGTTTAGAATATTTCTTTTTCTTTCTTTAGACTATTTCTGCATATTATTTTTTTTCCTTCCAAAGAGCCATAAAGTCCTTGGGTTAGAGGATTGACCTGTCATTATTCATTACCAACAACAGAAAATTCGGTGCTGTCAAGGTGCAAGTCACAAGTAAAGAATCGGAATGGAAATGAAAATAGCATGTGGGCAAGGAGTTTTGGTTCAGCTCCCATCATGTTGAAGAACAATGAAGATGCTGGAGTGAGAGCTGTGAGCTGTAAGACCTTTTACATGGTGGCCCATCTAGGTTTAATTTTGCACAACATGCACAATTTTGAGGATGTGAGGGGTATATGCAATGTTGATTGAGAGAGATCAATGCTGGAGTAGTTAGGAAGTTAGGGAGAAGGAGGAGAGAGAGGATAAGGAAGACTGGTCGAGTCACTACAGTGTAGTCTCAGCAAGGTGCCGAGGGGAGCACTGGCAATGGAAACAATACTACAAGCTCAGAATAATTTGTAGGACACAGGACATGAGAGAAGAGGGAAAACATGGCTAGAGCATGATGGAGGTCCAAACCTGAGTAACTAAGAGAATGACCAGATTGGAGACTGAAATAAGAAAATTCTGAAAGGACTTTAACTGAGGGGGAAATAAACAAGTTTGGTTTTAGGCAAGTGGAAATGGAGGGGCCAGTGGGGCATTTAGTTGGACATTTCCACCAGGAAACTAGAGGTGAGGTACTAAAGTTCTGGACAGTTGTCTGGGTCATAGAATCTGATTTAAGAGTAACTTTTACACAGGTAAAACATTAAATTCTGAGATTATATCAGATCCGCAAGTAGCAAGTACTTACTCTATGGCATTGGGCTTTTGATGTGTGAAGTGAACCGGGACTGGGGTGTGATTTGATGCATGGTGTGCGTAAACCGACTAAAAATATTTTGCTATTTAATTAATAAATATTTACAACTGGCTTGGAGCAAGGTGCTCTAAATTCAGAACATGTCATTTCTTAATCCCAGGATGCAGGATGGTTGGCACTTTCTGTAGCCATGACCACAGAGCTATGAGATATTTTAAAAGCAAGCACAACTGTGTTATTTTATCAATTAAATATTCACATAAATAAATACACTCTGTATCAATTTATTGCAACTCGTGAGTAACTGCATTTAAAGAAGTACCACATGTTGTGTGAGCGTTTCCATGGTGACTGCCGGTTAAAAGAGAGAGGACTTCGGCAGAGAGAATCAATCTTAAGGATTGTCATAGCCAAAGGGGAAAAATATTTAATGAAAAAAATACTGAAGAAACAATATATATAGCAACGTCGTTCTACCAAAAATTATGATTAGCAAAAACTTCTGAACATTTTCCGTTATGGATGATAATAAAATGGAGATAAATGCCAACATTCTAAATGTCCAATCTGTCTGTTATTCATTATTTGGGCAAAATTAATAACAGTAACATTATTGACCTAATAATCCATTCAGAAGGGACAGCATAATGTAGAAGAACTAAAAAGGAATTAGGAGCCAGATGTAGGACTGAGCCTGGCACTTTATTATGTGCCCCTTCAGCACATCAATTAACCTTTCAGAAATTTCCTTCCCTGGTCTATGAAGTGGGGAAATACCACCTAATTGAGTTTCTCTGATCTGTGAGGATGAAATGAGATAACATGGAAGAACCCCATCAATGTTTAGGTCAGCTCTCGTCGCTCTTGTTAGATTATCTGACCAAATCCTTTGCTCTGTGGTCCAATCTAACACATTACCCATAAAGCAAGTATGACTGTGATACGTCCTGGAAGAAACACCTGCAGCAACTTCTTCCAGGGCATCTTACCAGGCAGCAAGAGTTTCTCTTTCTGGGGCGCCTGGGTGGTTCAGTGGGTTAAGTGTCCGCCTTTGGCTCAGGTCATGATCCCAGGGTCCTGGGATCGAGCCCCGTGTGGGGCTGCCTGCTTTGTGGGTAGTCTGCTTCTTCCTCTGCCCCTTACCCCGCTCATGTTCTTTCTTTCTTTCTCTCTCTCTCTCTCAAAAAAAAATAAATGAATAAAATCTTAAAAATAGAAGAGTTTTGCTTTCTGTCCCAGCACAGAGACTATGCAACTTTTTGTGTGAGCCCTGTTCGAAAATCCCATGATTCTCTGCATTGGGAGCAAGAGCTGAAGGAAAGTATTCATAGTAATAAAGTCACATGGACTCACAAGAATGGCTTGTAGGGCCACTCTGCCCCCAAATCCTTTAGAAAGAGCTCAGGCTTTCCTGATGGCTTTAATCAGGCATTATGAGCCTTTCCCATGCTCCACCGAGCACCACAGAGGCTGCTGCAACGAGTAGGTTGCTAGTCCTGGGTCAGTGCATCTATTTAATGCAGATAAAAATCTTGTCTGGGAAGGTGAGCTTGGGGCGGGAGGAAAGAAAAAGGTTTTCTCTCCTCTGTGATCTGGAATTGATTCCCAAAGCAACTGGAAGAATGAAAAACATTAAACAAATGATGGGCCCATCAGAGAGCTTGCCTGGAAGTGCTAAAAATGAACAGAAAGTGGATCATACTCACTTTGAAATTGACATCTCTTAGCTTCTGTGATCTTAAAGGTAACACTCTGAAGGATGCTTCTGTATTACATTGGAACAAAAGTTATGGAAATATCCTAAACTATAAAATAATCAACTGCCATAGGACGAAGCACTTCGTAGCTGAAATCCTCCAGTCATTTCCTACAAAATGCATATTGTTACTTTTTTTTTTTTTAAAGAAGTCAATAAAGGAATAGCTGAATGTAAGATAACTGTGTCCAGAAGGGAGACTCACTGATTAGGAGATGGACTCATTAGAGGCCAGTTGCAATTAATTCCATTTTGTATAAAATTTGATCATTCAAGAGTTTAATGTTGAGGTGCATATGTTTCTGAGACGCTTCGCAGCTCTCAGTCATAGGAGAAGAGTTATTCTGCTGTAACCTTTGCAGCAGTTTATTTTCCAAGCATTGGAGACAAAGTAGATTTCAAACATTTTAAGGACTTCGCTGAGACCTTTATGGCCTCTTCTCTTTATCAAATATGTCATGGACCCTATTATAGGGTAGAAGTACTACACAAAAGTCAGTATAAGACTTTGGTTCCTGGCAATGCCAGATCTGGACAAACTCACAACTGTCCTGTGACCTATGCTGGGGCTCCTCCTACACCCTCTTTTGATGACCTTTTAAACTTTTTTCCATGTCCAACCTTTCCTTTGGTCTTTGCTGCCTCACTCCAAAAGTTCTGTCCTCTAGTGCGGTGGTGTACAATTGGATGACGCACCCTTATCCATAAAACAGATGTGAACACACGCCCTCAGAATATGTGTTTGTATTTATTTATAAAGTACAAACATGGACTATTGTACTAGGATATACAAACATTATAAAATATGTACTAAATGGAAAACTAAACAGCTAAGAGGAAATAAATACTCATGTAAAATGATTTCATTTTTGTTGTATTTATTTAAAATACAAAAAAAATTTTTTCTGCTCCAAATTTAAAGTTTTGGCCAAATCTTTAAAATAGGGAGACTATCCTGGATTATCCGAGTGGACCAAGGGTCCTTATAAGAGGAAGGATGCAAGAGACTCAGTGTCCGAGGGATGCAGCATGAGAAACACTCAACTAGCCATTGCTGGGTTTGAAGACAGGGGCTGTGAGTCAAGGAATGTGGGCTGCCTTCAGCTCCTTTCAGGAGCTGAAAAAGGCAAGGAAACCAGTCCTCGCCTAGACCCTACAGAAAGGAACACAGCCATGTCAATACCTTGATTTTAGCTTAGTGAGATCTATTCCAGACTTCTGATCTTCAGAACCATGAAATAATAAATTGGTATTGTTTTAAATCACTGAGTTTGGGGTAATTGTTATAGCAGCAATAGAAAAGTAATATGTATATCTTAGATAAAAATATTCGCTTGAGAAGAATGACTTAATTGTAAGGAATCTGGAACAAGAGAAAGTAAGGATGTGATCTTAAGGAGGCTCCTTGTGAAAGGTGTAAGATGGGTGCTTTCCCTCCAGGCCTCTGGGCGTCAAGAAGGTCATATTTATCATACAACCTTGGGTTTCCCCTTCTTCATTACAATATTCTCTAACCTGCCCTCTGATTTTTGATGGTGCAAGACTAAGGAAGAAGGAAACTAAAAAGGAGTGGTGGCTTGCCCCAATCTGGCCGAAACCACTGTTATTTGGAGTGCACCGAACACTAAACTGAAAGGAGATGTTTCCAAATGGTTAAGTCACCGAAGAGATACCTTATCGACAGAACTATGCATCTTTGAAAGAACTACAGTTATTGACTAGATTAGGAAGTAAATTTCCAGACACCATCTGCTGCGGATATTTTCCTCTTCTTTTACTGAAACTCAGCATGGTGGCATGGCGGCAAGGTGGGGAGCTAGAGCTAACTGAGCAGGTCAGTCTGTATAACACTCTCCTGGTGCCTGATCACTTTTGGAAACTACTGTAACACCATTACAACTTACCCAGAGGCAGCTCTGACCCACGAGTTTATGTACTTATACATGTGAATGCATGTATATACAACACACATCTATGTTAATGGTTAATTCACTTTTGGTTGTCCCTTTATTTAAATGACAATGTGTCCATGACTGTCTGAAGAAACTGTCAAATCCTTCTATACTTCCAGCCTGAAAAATAATGTGTAAGATTCTCCATTCTCCAGTTAACAATATCCTCTTCTTTCTTCCTGTGCCTACAACTTCTCCAAATAACACAGAGAATAACAGAATCAATAATAATTTCTTCAGACTATTTTATTTCTATTTTAATGTTTCAAATGACATTTCAGGCAATTGCCCTAGCAGTGACCTGGAAGACCTAAATGAATAAGCATTCTAGTGGTCAAACCTGTTTCAGCTTGCAAAGAAAGTAAGTCTGTACCTGCCTGTGCTCACTGGGATATCCATATTGTAGAATCTCATCATCTATTAAAGAGAATGAATATAATTAACTGTTGTACCGATGTAACTGTTTTGCCATTAAATTCAAATAAATCCCTGGTATGTATCAATGTTGGTGGTTCTGCTTAAAGAAATAATCCAGGACAGAGATAATACAATGGCTTCTTAATTCCCATTTGGTGTATGGCATTATTTATAGTATGGTATCAACTTTGAGAAAAGACTGTCAGACTTTAATATTCACGAATGGATTTGCTTAAAAAAGTGCATATGCCATGAAGGAATAATTGTGTTTTGTGGTGCCCCAATGGGATCTTATCCTATTTCATGGAGAGATTTTTAATTATATTTAATATGATCTGATTTGTGTTAAACAAAGCTGTAGGTTATTTGCTAAAAGTCAGTTGGAGACGAGTACAATGAAAAATATGACTGTGACTAGTCACATATAAATTTCTGAAGGTCAGAAGTCTGATTCAGAGAATGAGTCTAAATCTTGAACAGAACTCCAATTAGTTAAAGCAATTTATGGAATTGGATTAAATCTTTGGAGCTACTTTTCAGCTACTGTTCACCCAATAAATATATTGAGCAGCTACTTGAGTCAGGAATTGAGCCAGAAGTTGGGAATACCAAGGAAAACAAGAAGTAGCCCTTGTTTTTTTTTTTTTTAAGATTTATTTATTTATTTGAGAGAGAGAGAAAAAGAGTGAGTGTGAGCATGTGGGGGGAGGGGCAGAGGGAGAGAATCTCCAGCAGACTCCCCAATGAGCACTGAGTGTGGAGCCAGATGCAGGGCTCGATCCCACAACCCACGAGATCATGACCTGAGCTGAAACCAACAGTCAGTTGCCCAACTGACTGAGTCACCCATGTACCCTAGAAGTAGCCCTTGTTTTTAAAGAATTTGCAGTCAGGTAGGAGAAAAAAAAAGTCCAAGAAAAGAAAGAACTGACATGCAGTGATCTAAGTATTTTAACCGAGAGTCCTTCGAAGTGCTAGGAGAGCTCAGAGGGAAAACTATTATTTTTTCCAGGTGATGGAATCATAAATAAAGTAGCTGCTGGGTTTGAATTCCCTTCCCTCCCCTTCCGTTTCTTCCATCCCTGGCCACCTTGCTCCAGGAGAGAGTTCCACAAAATGATACATGAAAGGCAAGTTATCACACGTAAAAGAAAGCAAAGTTGGGCTCATAAAACATAACCAGGAATGTAGTTGGTAAAATTCATACTCTCGATTGCACTGGGCTATAAACTTGACCCTGAAAGTTCTGGCAACCATTGTGAAAGGGAAAACCTGGTTGATGTCACTACTCAGTATTGATAAGACAAATACAAACCCACTGTTTGGGAGAAGTAAAACTGCTCTGCGCCAGAGAGAGTCTCCCAGGTATACTGATCAAGAAGATGTGGCAGAAAGATAAGATAACATCCATAACAAGATTCTTGCACCAGGAGACGTAAGTCAGTTGGAACTTACAGGACAAGTAACAGTTTATCAGGTAGGAGCAAAAGAGATACACATTACACCAAAGAACTAACACGTACCATTTAGTCAAAGTCCATAGCATTTTTCAGTTAGTTTGGTAGAGTCATGCCATAGAAAGGGTAGACAGAAGGGAAATGCTATGAGCTGATGCTTGAGAGGAAGGCTGAGGTCACATTTTGAAGGAGCAGAAGCTACAAATGATGCTTGACCTTTACACCTCAAGCAAATTTTGAGGTTAGGACAGAAAACCAGTGAAGTTATGATGATCGGATTAACCATTTTACCCTACATTGCTTGGTTCTAGCTATCATAAGAGTTACAAGTGGGACAGGAGGGTGAGTGGAGAAAAAGTGATGACAATTAACAAAATCCTCTCATCTGTGACTTCCAAGAAACACTAACTCCTGATGTGTGTTTCCATCACACAGTAGCACTCCATTAGTGGGATTTGCTATTTAGACCCAACTAGGCCATTTCTTTCCCCTAATCCTTCTAAGTTTGCCAGTCATTTTTGAGGATAGTGAATATCCATTTTTTTGAAGAATATGCTACTCAAATTTAGAAGAGTAAGGAAAACAAAGTTTCCTGGTCTCAAGGGCCGGTACTAAACATACTTGTTTTTGTGGCCCGTTAGCTGCCTGAAGGAAGTAAATGAGCCTCTGCTGACCAGGAGCAAAGAAGAAAGAATTTCTGTCCCAGTTCTAGTGTTTCCAGGTTCTGCTTTGAGACCCTTTGAGGAGGTTCTTTTCTAGACATACCAAGGTTCCTTCCTCAGCCCTCGCTCTCTGGATGGGTTGCAGTTGCAGGAAAATCAAGCTCTGGTGTTCAGCTTCATGTTTCTCAAGCATGCTAAGGACTTGCAGAAGACAGGCTTCCTCTTCCTCCCCAGCGCCTACCTAGGCAATGAAATCCTACTTCTGCTGTCAGAGCACATGACCAGCTCCCTCACCTGAGACCCTACCTTCCAACTGCAACTTCTTTGCTTGAGAAAAGTAAATTTACTAGATTGAACTGGAAGGTCAAAGGCAGGGGTATTTCCCTTTCACTCTGCATGGTTTTTGCTTCCTGGGGGCTCTCTAAGTCTGCCACCGAGATACTGGGACCACAGCCGCGGTCTCTCAGACCCCGAGCAGGTGAAGAGTGGATCTCCACCTGAGATGTCCTTGACATAAGTCTTAACTATAAGATTTTGTCATAGATTCTGCAGAGGGTAACACTGTACTGAGGGCCTTCCACATTGGATGGGTCTTCTTATGACCTAGCATAGAGTGGGCAATACAGTCTGCTATTCGCCGGAGTTCTAATCTTCGCTGAGGAGGCAAATTTCCTCCATCAGCCATGCCTGGTCAGACTAAAGGGAGAATTAAATGATGGCCAGCAAATCCGATCTTATTCTCTTCCCTTTTATCTTTTAACCAAAAGGCATGCCAGTTGCCCTGGCAACATGGGCTCAACTTCTCAATAAGGTCAGAGGGCAGGAATGTACATGTTGGTAGCCACTGAAACAAGGACAAGGAAAGCTCTCTTGACCAAATGCAAACACCCTTTCAAGGAGATCTAGAAAATTAAAAATAGCTTTGCAGTGACAGAAGAATAATTCACAGGGGTGTGCAAGTGTGGGACAGAGTTAAGCATTCAGGCCATGTTGATAGACAAAAGCAGGAATTCTGATTGGAAATAGAGCACTGTGGAATGTCACTGAACTAAGAGGAATCAGAGGGTTAGGTTACAGCCTCACTGTGCCATTGCAGATCTCTGAGAGATGGCTTTATCTACCAGGGCCCCAATTTCCTAACAGGCAAGACGAGGCATTTAGATGAGGAAATCCCAAAGGCTCTGCTAAGTTGGTATGTAACAATTCTACCACTGGAAAGGCAGCAAATTCTCCCCTGGCATTTGTAGCAGAGCAACTATGACCACTGGACTTAAATACTTTCTTGGCCCAGAGGACTATTATTCTCTTTTAGAAAATGTTCTGTTACTACAGCACCTTTGCTCAAAGAAGAAGGGTAAACCCACAAAAGCTACACTTGATGTTTGCATCCTGTGTTAATGATCTAGAATTCAGGAATGTTCCAGGCAGTGACATGAGTTTTTGCAAGAGAGAGCCATCAATAGTTTTTATTTGACAAGGAAACCTGGGAGCAGTCACAAAACCAGGGGTTTTGTTTAAGAAACAGGAAGTCAGTCCTGTAGTTTTTGGGAGAGTAGGGGAAGACAAGGCAAGGAAGGCTACTTATGTGTTCAGCATCTAGGAGGTAAGGTTGGGGAGCGAAAGAAGTAGACAGCAAACACCAGATGTCTCTGAGGAAGGCTGACTAATGTGATGCCACTGTTCTGCTGGACTTTATCAGCATAGCAGCTCCCTGTGGATCTCGCTCCCAAAAGCCCCCTGAAGGAACCATGTCATTTTGACACATGTGATGGGCTTGGCCAAATGCGGATAAAGTTCAAAAGTATGACCGCCAGTTAGCTAAATCCCAGTGAAGCTTTGATTTTCCCTAAAGAGACCTCAAGTGCACAAACTCTCCATCTGAACAGTACTGTGATTATCCCTCCATAAATCAGTGTGGAACCTCAATTCTCAAGGCCCCCTCGATTTGTCTTCAAGTTGACCAGACTCTGAAACTTAACTCATAAAGGCAAAAGCAGCTCAAGGTCTCATTATGGCCCAAACAAAAACCCTGTCAGCTAAGAGGCAGAAGCCAGATATTGTTTACGAACTTCTGGGTGGAAAGGGGGCAGACCTAGGACAGGTCATAAGTGAGGTGTCTGGGAAGCAGTTCTGCTGGCCCGTGGAGCTTCGTGAATACATTTCTGCCACAGAAATGGAAACTAATACAAGCCAGTCACTGTGTTAGGAGCTGGGACAAATATTTAAAAAAATAAACATGAAATGTGTTACATTTTAGTAGGAGGAAAACATTAGAGTTTTGGAGTGGAGGGGAGGGAGAGGGAGGAGTAAAGTACGCAATGTAGTTGGAATGCTCCAGAATACATGGTCTCCTTTTTTTCTCCTGTCCCTTCTTTACATTAATTCTTCCTTGAATCTCTCCTCCATTTTTATTTGTAAATTCCCTCCTATTGAGGTGGGGACTTGACAAATGGGACTAAGTCAGGATCAGTGAGGTAAGAGCAAGGTGAGGAGAGGAGAAAGAATTCTCCCTCCCCATTGCCGTAAACATGCCACAGGTGTCTATTTGGACATCCTCGGACAATCCTTCTCAAAGGATACACTGGCAGAGGTAGGTGATAGGAAAATGACTAGGGAAAAAAGTGGAATGTTAAGCAACAGAACATAAGGTGGGTGGCATTCTGAGGGAGGAATGGGTGAGAGGTGGGCTTTATTGCACTGTGAATAAATTTGAGCACCAGACAGACCTAAATTCAAGTCCCAGATGTTCACTGATGAGCCGAGCAGCCTCCATTCCTACATAGAGAGTGGGAGTCTATGTCCCGTTTGGGTGATCTCTATGTTTCCACCCACAGAGAAAGAGAAATGACACTGCCAGTTTCTGAGCCCAGCATTTAATACACTGGCAGGTTCCATTTCTTGTCTTTTGGAACATGTCCTCTAGTATAGGGAATGGCAGTTACCACATAAGAGGTCTGATTATGCTGAGGCCACCACACTGGTAGGAGTAATAGCAGCCACACAGAGAGGCCACATGGAGTGGGATGCCTGACCAGCCCTGAGGTGTTCCAGCCGAGATACAGATAATGCCAGTGAGGACGTCTCCAAATGATTCCATCCCCTGCTCCTAACTGACAGTGGCCACAAGTGGGGACAATGCTGCTGAGCCCAGTCAAACCACAGAAATGTGTGTGATAATACAGCACTGTTTTTAGTCACTACATTTCAGGGATGTCTACTATACAAAAATGCATAACTGGAAAAGTGATCTTAAGCAGCATATTTCACCTCTCCTAGTCTTATTTCCTCACCTAGAAACTGGAGATCATAGCAATGCCCCCTTTGAGGGAAGGTGTGAGGCTTCAGTGAATCCAAGTGTGTCAAGAGCAGTCAGCACGAGAACTCACACAGCAGGCAGAAAAGCGTATATATATTACCTGCTTCAATATTCAGAATTTTCTGTTCCGAAATGAAGAATTGTTCATATTTTTGAAAAGTAACACCACACATATTACACAGGACCCTCCGTAGGGTCTGCAAAGGCCTGTGGCCAAATACACTGGTATTTCTGCTATGAGGCATACGAATAGTTACATCAAGAGAGGTAAAGACAAATAATTTGCAGTAGGTCAGCTAGGGTTCAGCCACCAAAACCATACAAGGAAGTCTGAATGGGTTACCACAAACACATCTGATTTTTCAGTCTTTTTTTTTTTGAGGTAAAATTCGTATGTGCTATTACATAAGTTTCAGGTGTACATTATAATTCGACATCTGTATGTGCTACAAAATGATCGCTACCAAATGTCTAGTTATTTTTGATTGTGTATATGGGATAGTAGACTTGTTTTTTTCTAAATGCACTCACCACATGCTCCTGCCTTCATTTATCTTTTTATTCCTGTAACAGTGATAAAGACTAACTTTTAATAGCAATTTATAAATAAAAAAATATCACCAATATATTCAGTTGTTGAGAGCACAATCTTGCTAATTGCTTGTAAAGATCCTTTGCGATAGTATTTGGCTCTGGCAGCTGAAATTCACAGCCAGCTCTTTGTTTTTTCAGATGAATGTGTGAGAGAGAAATTTAGCACCAAGGGAAAGGTAGGGCCGGTCAAAGGAAATGCTATTAAGCAAGACATACTGTCTGCAAGTCAAGATTCATCTGGCTTTTCTCTTCTGGAGAATCTGTCTCACATTTTAATGACCCTATGGCATCCCAAAGCAGGGTAGTATCCCAGGTAACCGGGAATAAGGCTTGCAAGATCATCAAATAGATGTGTTAGGGGACTCTGTCATAGTTAATTCACTTTTGCTAAATCCTCCAAGTGCTAATTTACCCAAAGGGCTTTTTCCCTCCACATTTAAATGAAACACAGTAGGAGGATTCCTCCTTTTCCATATTCTTCACAATTATGGCCATCTGAAGCATCTGGTATTGTCTATTTCATCCTCAGAATATGCTGAAGGTAACATTTCCCCCTGATGGAAAGCCCAACAGGAATTGCTATAGGGAGAAAGGAGTCAAACTTTTTAAAGCTTATTTTCTTCCCCAATGCGAGCAGAGCTAAATCCTTAAATACATTTTTTTTTCTGGAAGAAAGAGCAGACTCACACAAAACCTCATTATTATGAGACATTTTCTTTTGTCTGAAAGTAACCAGATATCTCATGGCCAAATTATAGAGCAGTGACAACAGTTATTCAGTTCTGAAAAACAGACTGCTGCGAGCACTGTGAACCCAAAGCCACCGAGAGTGCAGTCACTGTCAATGACAGCGTGTCTCCTTCCACAGCCAGCGCGGGTGCTCACTGCAGCCAAGGCATCGGCTCAGTTTAACCTCAAAACGTCAACCCACCTCTGAAGTAGTTCTTGTTGTTGTTTCCTCCCCCCCCTCCCCGCACACTCCCTTCTCAATGGAGATTTTTCTTTCTTTCTTATTTTAAGGAGAATATAAAAAAAATATTTAAAGCCTCTCCTGGTAAGTGTCTGAGATCAGTGTCTTGATCCCTTTCTTGTACTGTGTAAAGCACCACTTCTATCTTCAGCGCTACATAAAAATGACTAGAGAAAAAAGAGAAGAGACTGTGCTAGTCTTACTAGGTTCTTTGAGCTTTGGTCCACAATCACTATGAGAATTCCACAGACCAGAGGAATTGATTAAGGACAAATGCCAATTTTACATTATAAATTCAGAAGCTAGATCAAAAGTTATTTAAAGAACACTTCCGAAATGGATTACTACCCAAACACACTTCTCAATGATTTTTTTTTCCATTTGTGCTGTGGCTTCAATATTTTGTGCATTTACACCAATACCACGTGCGTGCTTAATGGTCACAAACTGGCCATCTGCGAGAATGCAGACATTTTCCCAATCATGAAGAGAGTACATATTGATTATTTCTATTTGTTCTAGGTATCTGGTGAGGTGCTAGAGGGTCACAAATGAGGGAGACATAATCTCTACTTTGGAATATTTCACAACCTACGCTAGCTGGAGTGGAACAAACTTTACTGTATAAATTTTGTGACACAGTCTAGTGTGTATAGATACAGATATGGATAAAGGTGGATATACACACTTGTGCACACGCACACACGCATGCACACGCACACATCAACAGGAACAATGAATTCTATCTGGATGCTGCCAAAGGGCTTGTTGTGGGCCTGCGGTGGCAGAACTTGTCAGCCCGGTGGAGAAGGCTGGGGTGGACCACTTGCCAGAAGGCTGCACAGAGGACATAGCAGAGGCATGAGGGGTTGGAGACATTCCAATCTAAGGGGAATCCAGGTGAACCAGAAAGCAATGCTGGACTCTAACTAATCCAATTAGCAGAATGACAATGTGTTCTGCCAGCTGAGAAGTTCATCAATGGCTAGAGTACAAGGGATATTGTCTCAGAAACTAAGGGACACAATGCCCAAGGGCACCAATTCATCCTTGCAACGGCGCAAGCTTGGGAAGCCTCCCCTTTGCCCCATATATCTGAGCAACATCCTATTCGCAACAGGCAAAGGTAGAGAAAGCCTAAATGAGAGACTGAGGCTTCTCACCTATGAGAAACAGTGCCCTAAATAATAAGCCTAAACCAGAATGAGAATTTAGTTTTCCTCTAGTATATAATGGATGAGGGCTCATAAAGGAGACCAAATCAGTTTATGATAAAATGAAGGAGCAACATTTTTTCAGCACTTCTTATACCATAGGAGTGAAATGTGTCTCCAGTACACACTACATAGTTATAGTATGTGTATGTATTTGTGTGTACATATATATGTAGCTTTTTTGCAATCGACTGTTAACCTCACTTTAAATATAATATTTTCATCAAAATTCTTTTCAAAATTTATTTCGGGGAAAATAGTTCTTGAGAATTTTGCTTCACTCTGAATAGGTCTGTATTCTTTAAAAATAAATAATATTCTTATGCTTTAAAACAAGTTGGCTATTAGCAGAGATAAAAATAGCAATATGTAACATCATGGCATTTTCCTATGTACCAGGTATTAGGACCAAACCTGTATACATTTATAATCTCATCTATCATCAAAACAACCATACTCAGTAGGCTCTCTAATTTTTCTGACAAGAAGTGGAGGCTTAAGGAATTAAAGAAATTGGTTTAATGGTGAAGTGTTAAGAAGCAATAGAACCAGGATTTGAACTGAGGTCGGACTCTACAGTCTGAATAATTAACTATTACATGGACTGCCTTACAACATGTTTATCTACATCTCTTTCTGTAAAACGGGTGGACAAGCATGTGAAGCACGTAGACAAGATATTCTTTTCCCCATCTGATACACTGATGAGGCAGAGGAAGGTTCAGTTTTACTCCCGGGAGTGTGCTAGTTTTGTACTTGTCAGTGTATTGCTTTGTAATGATTCTAAAGTCTGGGCATCTGGGTAAATTTGATCTCCCTTGATTTCATCTCCTGCAATTAGACTGGAAAGTCTAATTAGAGAGCTGGAAGAATAGCTTACAATTCATTTCTATTGATGTCTGGTGCACATGTAGCTTCAGAAATTTCCAGAGGGAGTGGTCAATGGCCCTCAGACATCTGTCAGAAGAAATTTTGAACAAGGGTACAATGAAAAGAATCAGGGAGCACAAGGAGTCGTGTTTGCTTTGTAACTCCTACCAATCCCAGGAAGGGTGTCATTCAAGTGTATTAATATTTTCATATTAATTAATTAATATGTAAAGACATAATACATTGCTATGTGACTCAGCCTAGAACATCAACATAATGAAAATGAAGCATATTTACTTCATTATTTCCCACTTGGTAGCTAATTTATCTGGAAAACATTAATTATCTCATTTCAAACCACTATGCTTTCTAAAAACTGATGGTCAGTCCTAGCATTAATCATACTGCTTTTCATTTTTGCTTTGTTCTATCAGCCACAGACGGGAGGTAAAATAAAGTATTTACAAAAATAAACGAAAAGTTATATGTAAAACTCTCAGGAATAACTGACTATCAAAGGAATTATTGTTTAAAAATCATTGAGAAAATAGAAGTGCACTAGTGTTCTACTTATAGCTACATTGAAAATGGCAAGATCCTCATTCCATCCAATTTGATGAATCATTTTAAAATAAATATGTCTATAAACCTATAGTTTACTTATATATAGGAATCGAAGTTAGGAACATGATTAGGAAAATTTCATTTTTAATAGTAACAAAGTTATGAATAGGAATAAACTTAATAAGAAATGTGCAAGATCTACATTTAGAAAATTAGAACAATTTACAGAGAGAAAATTTTTTTAAAGACTTGGAAAAATAGGGGTACCTGGCTAGCTCAGTCAGTATAGCATGTGACCCTTGATCTCGAGGTTATGAGTTTGAGCCCCACATTGGGAGTAGAGTTTACTTTAAAAAAAAAAAGACTTGAAAAAATAGAAAAATCATATGTTACAGATGGAAAATTAATATGGTAAAACTGCTGATTGTCCTAAATTAATCAAAATATTTCAGTGCAATCTCAACAAAAATCCCAGTGGTATTTTAAAACACTTGCAAAAATATTCTGGATTAATTAAATGTGCAAGTATAGCAAAAAAATTTGCTAGGCAGACTTCAAAATATAAATCAAGGCTATAATAATTAAAAGAACGATCCTGATATGCTGTTGAAGTAAGAACAGAGATGTCAAGCATAAGAGAAAATCTAGAAACAGGCCAAGCATATGTAAGAACTTATTACACACTACAGGTAGTATCTCACATCAATAGTGGGTTGAAAAACACGTGTGACTCATTTCGAAGAAATAAAAAGGATAGTCTGGTCACAAAAAATTCGGATATATGAAAGTTAATTTTAAAAGCACTGGAAGAAAATACTGAAAACGAACTTTCTAAACAGATGATTCAGAGGTAGAATTTACCTAAAAATATAGATTTTAATTAATTTTTAAAGTAAACTTAAGGCAAAAGGCAAATCAAGAAATGTTTGTAATGGGTTGCTGATATCATTGACATATAAAATATTCATACAAATCAGTAAGAAAAGAATAAGCATGCAAACATAAAAGTGGGCAAAAGATAGTAAAAGGCTATTTACAAATTAAATACAAATAAACATTAATGTAAATTAATCACTGGGGCACATGGGTGGCTCAGTCGGTTGAGCGCACCACTCTTGGTCTCAGCTCAGGTCATGATCTCAGGGTCCTGGGATCAAGTCCAGCATCAGGCTCCATGATGAGCGGGGAGTCTGCTTGTGGATTCTTTCTCTCCCTCTCCCTCTGCCCCTCCCTCAGCTCATGCGCACACACACTCTCTTTCGCTAAAATAAATAAACAAATCTTTAAAAAATATATGAATTAGGGGCGCCTGGGTGGCACAGCGGTTAAGCGTCTGCCTTCGGCTCAGGGCGTGATCCCGGCGTTATGGGATCGAGCCCCACATCAGGCTCCTCCACTATGAGCCTGCTTCTTCCTCTCCCACTCCCCCTGCTTGTGTTCCCTCTCTCGCTGGCTGTCTCTATCTCTGTCAAATAAATAAATAAAATCTTAAAAAAAATATATATATATATATGAATTAATCACTATAATGTATAAAAATTAAAACTTTTATCAGAAGGAAATGAAACGACTACCTTAAAAAGATACTTGCAACCACATGTTCACTGCAGCATTATTTACAATAGCGAAGACATGGGTGTAACCTAAGTGTCCACTGACAGATGAATAGATAATGAAAATGTGATTGATAGATATATAATTCAGTTATAAAAGGAAGGAACTCCTGCCATTTGCTACAACATGGATGAACCCTTAAAGGATTATGTTAACTGAAATAAGTCAGACAGAGAAAGACAAATACCATATGATCTTACTCATATGTGGAATCTGAAAAAAAAATATGAACTCATAGATAAAAGAGAACAGGTTGTTGGTTGCCAGAGAAGGAGAGTTGGGGTGGGTAGATGAAATGGATGAAGGTGATTCAATTTAAAAAAGACACATCTAAAATGGGAAAGACCACATGGGCTTTAAAAACGCAAAAAGAAGAAAGGAACACTCATCTTGAATAAAGAAAAGTTGGGTTTAGAACAGAGGCTAATTTTTAAAAATCTTGGATAAATATTCCAAGAATTCTAATTATGGACTTCTTTAAAGTATTTTTATTCCAAGGGTATTTTTAATTCCAAACTTTGACCTGTTTTTAAGCAAACTTTGTTTTGACATTCTTCACATCTCATATATTCTCATGGTAAAATTGCTCCTGATTATCTGTAATTGTACCGTAGAAGTGTGTATATTGCGATTTTGTTTGTAATCAACATTTTCTACTAAAGTATCTTTAGTGACTATCCTTGTGACTTAAGAGTGAAATGAGACATAGATTAGGGGTTAAACTGGCTTTATCTTTTAATTCACTGAAACTCCTTTAACATGAAGTTCTCATGTGGTGGTAGTGATGGTACTGGGGGTGGGGGTATTCATTGTTGCCATATGGCTTCCTTTAATTCTTTCTGACCTGTGAACATTTCTGGAAGCTTATAAGGTTTTTTGAATTTGTACTAAATGGTTTTGTGCTGTGAGTTGGCCAAGAAAACACTCAATGACAATTTAAAGAAAAGAGGACTCAACATATCATCAACAAGTATATTTAAAGGTCCCAAATGGTGCAGAGCCCTCTAGAGTCTATGCTATAGTTTGTCAGGATATAGGTGCCCAGTCTTGGGTGCTAGAGAGACAAGAGGGATGCATCTTCTTTTTTTAATTTTCCTCACTGAGCTTGTTGCTATGTAGGAATCACCTACATTCTGAACCTGGGTTGCTGTTGCCCCAAGAAGTCAATTATTTGACATGCTAATGGAAGGAGGAATTATGCAAGACTTTCAGGGCAATTGGGTCTTATCTCACATTCATCAATTGTGGCTGCCTTCTCCTTGTCTACTTGATAAGACTCATGTCTTTTTTTTTTAAGATTTTTATTTATTTATTTGACAGAGATAGAGACAGCCAGCGAGAGAGGGAACACAAGCAGGGGGAGCGGGAGAGGAAGAAGCAGGCTCATAGTGGAGGAGCCTGATGTGGGGCTCGATCCCGTAACGCCGGGATCACGCCCTGAGCCGAAGGCAGGCGCTTAACCACTGTGCCACCCAGGCGCCCCAAGACTCATGTCTTGATCTTGAACTCTCAGCTTCTAAGAATGTGCACTTAGGCTTCACCTGATCCATTACTCCAATCCAATATCTGGCTTCTTGGATGGACAAATTAATTACTTAATTCATTAATTTATTAAGCATTCATGATCCTGTTAAAACTGAAAGTTCATATAACTCTTTTGCTCAAAACCCTCTCATGGTTTCTAATCTTATTTAAAGACCAAGCAAAGCTTATTATTGAGCTTTCCAGAGCCACACATGATCTCTTCCCCACCCTGTTCTTTCTTTCAGACCTCATTTCCTATTATTCTTCCCCCTGTGTACTCTACTCCAGACCTAAAAACCATCCCTACTGTCTCTTGATCACAGAGCACATATTCCTACTTCCAGAGTTTTAACTTTATCTTCCTTCTTGTACTTTTCTTCTTCCAAATACCTGCAGACTACTTCTCTCATTTCCTTCAGTGGTTAATCAAATGTTATCTTCCCTATGAGGCTTTCCCTCACCCTGTCTAAAATGTCAACTCTGCCCCAAACACTCAAGTCTCCTTTTCTAGCCTAAGTTTTAAGACCGCAGTATTCCTTTGTATAGAATCTACAATATATTGTCTCCATCACTAAATTGGAAGCTCCCTAAAGGAAATAAGTTTGGTCGTTTTATTCACTATCCTATCCGCAACAAGTAAAATAATACCTGTCACATAGTGGGCAGTCGATGAACAGATTCAGGGTGAATGAATGAATTCATAGAGCACAACACACAAAAATGAACGTGACATGGAACCTGATTTTGGCGGGATCATAATCTAGTGCATTTGAAAAAGAGGTTTTAAAAAAGGTATATCCATGTGCCAAGTTCTAAAGTAGAGGTATGGACAAGCACTACAGTTAAATGGAAAGAGAAGACTCACCTAAGTCTACCTAGAGAGAAAGGAAGAGGCTTCATGGAGGAGGTGACACAGAGGCTGACCCCAGGCCTTGTGTTCTGTTTTCTTCCCCTGTTGGTGTTCACTGGTCCCCATATCTAGCCCTCTCTTAGTGAGGGTCAATTTCAGGGATGTCTCCCCTGGCCCTAGCCTCAGAAGGGCTGTAAGAAATAGGCGTGGCAAATTGGTAAGAACACTGACTTTGAAATCATCTGGGTTTGGTCTGGAAGCTCAAGTTCACAGAAGAAGCTTAGACAAACCCTAGACCCTGCCAGTTCTCTCTTTTCTTCACTGACCATCACATTTTTGCTTTCTTTCCCCAAAATACATTAGGTAAAATAAAAATTCTATTTGTGTTACCAACTTACAAAAACACAGACTTACTTCTGAGTAGCTGTGTCTTGTTAGCTGTTTTTCTGTTTACAAGCTGTTGAAAGTGTCCTTAAGTTGTTTGGGAAAATATCCTTATTTCACACAGTGTTTACTTCAAGAAAAGGTTAAGCCAACTTTGCCTCAAGGAGACAGAAAACAGAATAAAGTGAGATAAGATTCTAGGTGCTCTTTTTAACTTGATTCTGCTAGGTCTATAAAATGGTCTAATTCTATCCGCCTTCTTTACCTGAGCTGCCCTCAGTCTTCACAGGGGGAGAGCTGCACAAGGGATCCTGGGAGGTGCACAGGTCACACACCTCTCCTGGGGCCATAGATCTTTTCTCTGTTCATCTTCCAGAGAGAGAGGCAGAACTGGTCTGAGCATAGTAAGAGAACAACTCTTACCATTTTATGTTTCCCCTTTCCTCCCCTCACCAACTACTTCTGAGAGTTTAAAGGCTATGCTCCAAAACTCAAGAAGGAATTTGGAAATGTCTGCAAGAGTCTTCACTGCAGGCTTGTAAATTCTAGGTTTATTCAAACAATTTGGGTTAAAGAAGAGACACAACTTTTTAATAGGGTCTATGGAATCCTTTCTTTAGAACTTTGAGCTCTATTACTGACTAGTTATGAGACTCCGGGTAAGGACAGGAGAAAAGATGGCTACCTTGCTTGTTGGGAGGATTAGTGAGTAGGGCTGCCTATTACCATTCCTAGGAAAGTAAATCATAATTATGGAAGGCGGAACTTCATTTTACAAGCCTGTAATGTACCTTTTATCAAAGGTTTCATCTAAGATGCTAGTGGATCTACGAGGAAATGTTGGGGGGTAGGAAAACTGTATTCTCTGATGGCAGTCCTATTCCAGGTGGGCCTCTGCAATGTGTGCACTCATTCAAGTTTCATGGAACCCCGTGCCATTCTAACAGAGATAATCATAACCAAAAGATCTTACCAAGTATCTGGTCGAAGACAATGGTCAACAAAACTGATTTACTGGAAAAGTCACTTCTCTCTGACATGTTTTCCTTTTCCTTTTCAGAGACAGTAGAAGGCTAGAGATCTCACTTCTAGCAAATGCAGTTATTACTTCCAAACATTTACTAATTTAAAACTATATTGCAAATTATCTTTTAAAGACTATCACAGATATGATTTTCTGGAAGGCATGTTCCAAATCTATCCAAATTTCATTCATTTGGGGGTTTAACTCCTGTACTGGATGCTGTACATCTCCCTTTGCCCCAGTTAACTGCTGTTAATGGCGCTCAGCTGTCCTCAGTTCAAGAATCCCCTACATCCAAAGGACTGACTGATGGAACTGGGGCAAAGTGTACAAAGGGCCAGCCACCCTTGCCTCAAGGCGGGATTAACTCTGTGGTGCAATTCATTCTGCAGAGGTCCCCCTGGGATCAGACTGAAGTACATCTCCAACGGAGACCACATCCTTGCTTGGCTTTTCTCTCCTACCCTATCTTGCATCCATAACTTCTTTGCTCCTGAGATGCTCCCTCAATAAACAACATGTACCCAAATCCGTGTCAGACGCTCTGCTTCTGGCAAAGCCCACCCAACACAATGTCACCCAGTACACTAGTCTGTACCTTGCATTCATGTAAGGAGATGAGGAAGAATCCGAAGAAAAGAATGTAGACGTGGTGAACATAAAAAATGGTATGCAAGAAAATTGGAGAGTAAAATACCAAGACCAATGTTTCTCAAAAGTTCTGGTACTTGGTAAAGATACAAATTCTTATGTCTCATTCAGGCTCATTGAATCAGAATCTCCAAAGGAGGGGCCTGAGAAGCTAGAGGTTTAAAAGTACTCTAGGTTATTCTTTATCACCAGTAAATCTGGAAAACACTGAACTGTAACAGACTAGAGCAGGGGTCAGCAACCTCTTCCCATAAAGGGCTAGACAGTAAATATTTTAGGCTTTGTGGACCATCTGGTCTCTTTTGCACTGCCCGACTCTGCCACTGTGGTGCAAAAATAGCCATAGACAGCCATAAAAAACGAACATAGCTGTGTTCCAACGAAACCATATTTGCAAAAATGAGTGGTAGGCCGGATGTGGCTCAAGGGTTAGTGTGCCGACCCTTGGATTAGCACATAGGGGGCATAAAAGTAGTTTGTTGCTCTCCAATAACCTGGCTGCTGAAGTCTGGTGCTACTCTTTCTTTGGAAAACTGTTTACATAATGTTCATCCGGCAATAGACCGTCCGTGAAGTGGAGAAACATTTCCATTTTTCTAACCTCATTCTCAATCCTTGAATGTCACTGGCCTTGCCATGAGGTAATTTAAACACACATTTCAGAGCGGAGATAGTTTCTAGAGGCCAGGTCTGCTATTCTTTCATGCTGATTCATAATATTGCCAGAGGCCATTCCATCAGGACAGGTTTCAGCTAACGCAAGGAGAGATGCAGACCTATTTCATTCCTTTGTGTGTGTGTGTGTGTGTGTGTGTGTGTGTGTGTGTGCGTGCGCGCGCCTGGGCTGCATCTCTGGCACTAAATATGGAAAACGAAACTTGCGAATTTCTGTAACATTTACTCTGGATAGGTATGAGGTTACTCGAGTCTTCCTTCTGTTGTCTTAACATTGTGTAATTAACTTTATGAAGTCTTATTAATAGGCTGCCCTTTATTCATGAAGCCTTTATATTCCTCTTTACAGATCATATGCTGTTATTATCTCAATGGAAAATTCCAATGTTTGGCATAGATGTACTGCAGAATAAACAGTTTTACATTCAAATCAGTTCTCTTTAATTAGGTTTTTGAATTTTATCACCACACATTAGAACACACTGGGTAGAATTTTGTTCAATCCAGGTAAGTCACATTTATCTTTAGGTGACCCTGAGAACAGTATAAAACAAATGCTCAGCTCCGCAGCCAGACTATTTACTGTGAGGCTGTGACTTTGGCTACTTGGAATACATTTAATTCACATAAAAAATAATAGCGACAGCTTTCTCATTAAATTGACTTTAGCCTCTGAACTCTGGTCCCACATATGTTTATTCTAAAGATTGCTGCTTGTCGGCAGATTTGTTACCTGTTGCACTGCTCCTCAGAGTCATTTCAACAAGGTCTGGAACTCTTTCAGGTCTGTCTATAGGATATATTATCAGGAAATCTCAGATTTACCTTATATTTAGCACTTGTGATATTTGAGAAATTTGGTGCTTATGAATACACTCAATTAAAATTCCCATTGGGTAGAATAGGATGGATGGTTGTCTAGTAGAAGCCAGTATATATTACTGAGATGATCACAAGCACATGTCTCCAGGAACCAAGGTGTGTGTGTGTGTGTGTGTGTGTGTACGCTTCATGCTGGATCCTCAAACTTTTTCTCACGAGGTCCAACCTACTTTCTATGGTCCTGGGTTGAAATGGCTGAGGACTGTCTTTCCTTGAATCCATCGTCCCCTGTACTGGATGTTGTGGCTCACCACCCTGGTCTCTACTGTAGGACTGAGGCATCTACTTCCCCAGCAGCTGAGAGAACTGGCTAATGATACCATACATCTGAGTCTCTCTTTGAGCATTCCTCAGCTAAGGAGAGTTGCTTCTCCCAAAGTTACGCCCCCTTGGTGGGCAGTCTACATCTGGCAAATTCTGGACATCTCCAGAGCTCCCCATGGATTAGCCTGATGCCTCACCCAACCTCTCCATGTGCACAATTACAATTCCCTCACTTCCTCATTGGTGTGTCCAAGAATATGCCCCAATAAACCTTCTACCTAAAAATCTCTATCCACCCTGAGAAGCGGAGGTGACGAGACAAATAGCCTCCAAAGAAGCTCCTATTTAGACTGGATCAGTTACCCTCAAAGTTTGTTATCTAGACCAACAGCATCAGCATCATTGGGAACTTGTTCTAAATACAAATTCTCAGGCCCCATCACAGACCTACTCAATCAGAAACTCTAGGAGCTGAGCTCAGCCATCTGTGTTAACAAGTCTTCTATGTGATTCAGTACCAAGACACATTTGAGAAACACTGGCCTAAGGCAATTCTCCAGAGAAGAGTGGTGGTGGTGGTGATAGCTATGAGTTATAACTCAATACTCCCAGCAGACAGAGAATGGGTGCACTTGCAGGTTAAGAGCATCTAGGTGGGTACCAACGGCATCCACTCCCATTCACGATCAAGGAATTTTCTAACATAACAGCCAAAAACAAAAAAAATACATTCACATAAATCCTTTAGCTCACAAAGCAGGATGGCTCGACAAGTATGTGAATCAAATTGTGGTACTTCTAATACCTGTTTGGGTAGACAGGTAGTCAATGTCTGGGGAGATAGTGAGCCTGGAGATTATGGAAACACTTCCTAGAATTGTTTAAGGGAACAGAGGGCAAGACTGAGAATCAAGGCAGAGCTCTAGACCATTAATGAGTAAAGAGGAACCGTTCTGGTCACAAGTGGCATGGCAAGAATCTAACTATCAGACAGAAGTACATTGTAAGAAGAGGACAAGCAGAGGGGGATATGAACCCTGAGAGACTATGGACTCCAGGGAAATAAACTGAGGGTTTTAGAGGGGTGGGGGTGGGGGGATGGGCTAGCCCGGTGAAGGGTATTAAGGAGGGTACATATTGCATGGAGCACTGGGTGTTATACGCAAACAATGAATCATGGAACACTACATCAAAAACTAAGGATGTACTGTGTGGTGACTAACATATCATAATAAAAAAGTAAATAAAAAAGAAGAGGACAAGCAACAAGGTTGATTCAATGGCAAACTCTTCCATTTCCAGAGGCGGTGCTTCTATTTCCCTTGACCTAAAACAGAAATAATCCTTGAATAAGAAGCACCTGAACCTAAAATGGGTCTCTAACGAGTTTCAGCAATTAAGATTACAGAAAAACAAAATCAGAAAGCCCAGCAGATCATTACTGTATTCTTCCAAACCAATACATTAAAATATCTAGAATGTGCTAGAGCTGAGAGTCACAGCACACTCTGAGAAACATGCCTACATAAATGGATTATTCTCTCTTTGTTATGGGATTTACAAACTACTTTGCTGTAATTTAGGTCCAAAGTGATAAGCTGTTACAATATAATCATTTGCTATGTGGTTCCTATGAAAATGAGACTGACTTGGCTGTGATTTCTAACTCCCCAAACTTTCATCATCTCTTATAACTTGCCAAGCCCACTGAATAGAAGAGGAAGACAGGAGGTGAAGGAGCAATTTGTTAAAAGTGTGCAGCCCTGTCATTCTATTAGACAACAAAAGAAAAGAAAATATACACCTATGAAAATGAAAATGGTGGGAGAATACATTTAGTAACTGAGATGCAGATTCTGTCCTTAATGGAGTCCCTATCCCATATTAAGTCAAAAAATAGGCCTGTTCTCTAGCTGATTAATCAGCAGTGGCAGACATATAGCTGTTGCTATCTGGCACTCTACTGTCTCAGCATATATTTACTAACTGGCCTGTAATTACTTTTTTGGAACATTACCCAATACTCTTTTAGAGGAAGAAAGAATTCATTATCTGTGAAACAAAATATATAGGCCTTGTTGCTGGCAGACAACTACACCCAACTCTAACATTTGAAATGGTAGATGTAAAGTTAAAAGAAAAAAACTATCAATAATTTTTTTCAAAGCAAGAATTTCAACACTGGCTATTTTAAGTGCTCTCTGGGTTACACATTACATAAGTTAGCCAATAAATCATACTGCCACAACAAGCCATGGGATCTCTGCATCTTTTATTTCTACTGATGTGCAGTGACCATGAATTGCTTTTCCAAATCATATTTTAAGTCTACTTCACACCAGCAGTCTACAAGAGCAGTTCTCAAATTGAGCATGAGTTATAATCACCTGCGGGGCTTGTTAAACCACAGCTTGCTGGATCCCACCCCTAGAGTTTTTGATTTAGTAGGTCTGGAATGGGATACGGGAATGTGCATTTTGAAAAAGTTCCCAGGTGATGGGGCCCCTGGGTGGCTCAGTTGGTTAAGTGTCCAACTCTTGATTTTGGCTCAGGCATGATCTCAGGGTCGTGGGATCCAGCCCGGCGTCAGGCTCCCTGCTTGAGATTCTCTCTTTCTCTCTCCCCGTCCCTCCCCCTGCTCGTGCTCTCTCTCTCTTACAAAATAAATAAAATAAATCTTAAAAAATGTTCCTAGGTGATGCTTATGCTGCTGGGTCAGGTGCTACACTTTGGGACCCTTGCTCTGTCTTTTCCATTGTTTACTTTTCTTCAAACACCACTTCATCAGATCACTTTTCTTATTCCTCCTAAGAAAATCCTCTGCTCTAGGCAAATGCAACCACTGAATCCATCCTTAAACTTAATCAAAGTACTATCTTCGTGTCAGTATTTTCAGATTACTCACGCTACTTGGTGCAGAACTGGAAATTTAATATACAGTCAAAACTATGTAATATATATAATACTGTAATAAGTATCACAAGTTTATTATAGAATTTATACATGGTAAATGGCTATTAGAAACATTTTCTTTATGGATTAAAATGTAGAATCAAATACCATTAACGACCAGTGATTTCTAAAAAAATCTAAATCTAGCACATAGTAGATACTTAATACATATTTGTTAAATAAATGCCTGATGGAGTAATCGAGTTCAGGCTTCCACTCAAATCAGGAAGTTTGTCTACTAATTACAAGGGAGGCTTTATTATGTTTAGATAGTTTATTGGCTCAAAAAAAAATAACTTTGGTTGAATTGAAACTGCCCTTTAAAAGTGTGATGGTGCTGATTTACAGAGTAAGTTAAACTTAATCTGGTTCCATGTAATAGGCATTAAAATACTTGAACTCAGTTGTCCATGCCTTCCCCTTTCACTGTAATATCCTCTAGACCTCCAATCCATTCAGATCTTTTTCGTCAATCTAATTACCTACATGAGAATACAGTTTGATTTTTCAATATTCCTCTTAAAAACTGGTTCTCATAGGGGTGCCTGGGTGGCTCAGTCGGTTAAGCATCTGCCTTCAGCTCAGGGGTCTTGGGATCATGTCCCACATCGGGCTCCCTGCTCAAGCAGGGAGTCTGCTTCTCCCTCTCCCTCTGCCTGCCACTCCCCTTGCTTGTGTGCGTGCTCTCTCTCTCTTTCTCTCTCAAATAAATGAATAAAATCTTTAAAAAAATTGGTTCTCATATTTTAACATAGCATGCCAGTGCAGAATCCACAAATATTCTCTCCTTGATTGGAAATGTCTTCTATACATATGGACTAAATATCTATGAAATGTTTAAGTTGACAAAGCTCACTTATATATGGTCTCTCTCCATCAATTAGCTCCTAAAAACATTAATACATTTCACTCTGCATTTATATAAGAGTTATTGAAGCTGAGTGCACCATTTCATACTTAGACCTGATAAATGCCTCTTTTATTAGATTTAACTCCTTATTTTAATGTATTAAAATATTTTTGTATCTTGATACTATTCTCCAGCGTATAAGGTTTCTTGGCCTATTTAAAACGTATTTATTGTTAATAAAATCCTAAAATTTGTATGGAACCACTAAAGACCCAAAATAGCCAAGGCTATCTTGAAAAAAAAAAGAGAACAAAAGTGGAGGTATCACAATCCCAGATTTCAAGATATGTTACAAAGCTGTACTAATCAAAACAGTATGATACCGGCACAAACACAAACATCTATATCAATCGAACAGAATACACTGCCCAGAAATAAACCCATGATTATATGGTCAATTAATCTTTGACAAAGCAGGAAAGAATATCCAATGGGAAAGGACAGTCTCTTCAACAAATGGTGTTGGTAAAACTGGACAGCAACATGTAAGAGAATGAAACTGGACCACTTTCCTACACCATACACAAAAATCAACTCAAAATGGATTAGGATCTGAATGAGAGACCTGAAAGCATTAAGAATCCTAGAAGAGAGCACAGGCAGTAATCTCTTTGACATTGGTCGTGGCAACATTTTTCTAGATATGTCTCCTGAGGCAAGGGAAATAAAAGCAAAAATAAACCATTGGGATTACATCAAAATAAAAAGCTTCTGCATAGTGACAGAAACAATCAACAAACCTGAACAGCAAACTACAGAATGGGAGAAGATATTTGCAAATGATATATCCAATAAAGGGTTAGTATCCAAAATGTATAATGACCAACATTTTCCTGAGTATATTTCACAATGCTAATATTTACCAAAACTAATTTCTAAAAATAAGTTTGAGTCATCATGTAGTGTTAAGTCTTGCAAATTAGGAGGGACACATGATGTGTTATGATTTTAAAAAGTATAAAATTAATACAAATGAAGTCAAAGCTTAATGTCAGGATTTCATTATATTCGAATCTTTATACATTTATTTTATTTTTGCAAGATTGATAAAATAAGAAATGTAGCTTATTTCAAGTAACTTGAATATTTGAGTTTAATAAATTGGAATTAGGTATTTTATGCCTTAGGCTTTCAATAAGCATGCATTCAGTAACTCTGATGTTAAAACACATGAATAAATGAATCTCTGATGTTTGGACAACATTGCTAGATGATGGAAACACTGAGTTATATTAGACATGGTCCTTGCTCTCATGAAGGTGGAATTTGGGAAAAAGAAAGAGAAATGTAGATAAATCCATACAAGCCCCATGTCAGGCTCTAAACTCATTGGGGAGTCTGCTTGAGGATTCTCTTCCTCTGCCCCTCTTCCCATGCATGTGTGGGTGTGTGCTCTGTCTCTCTCAAAAAATAAATAAATCTTAAAAAATATTAATTTAAAAAAAACCCTGAACATATACAACTCAACCCCCCCAAAACCAAATAAACCAATTTAAAAATTGGTCTTGCCAGAAGACACAAACACATATTTCTCCAAAGAAGACATCCAGATGGCCAAAAGACACATGAAAAGATGCTTGACATCATTCATCATCAGGGAAATGCAAATTAAAACTACAACGAGATACCACCTCACACCTGTCAGAATGCCTAAAATAAAAAACACAAGAAACAGCAAATGTTGGCGAGGATACGGAGAAAGAGGAATGCTTGTGCACTGTTGGTGGGAATGCAAACTGTGGAAAACAGTATGGAGGTTCCTCAAAAAGTTAAAAACAGAATTACCAGAGGATCCAGTAATTCCACTAGTGGGTATTTACTCAAAGAATACGAAAACACTAATTTGAAAAGATACATGCACCCCTATGTTTTTCGCAGCATTATTTACAAGAGCCAAATTATGGAAGCAACCTGAGTGTCCATTCGTAGATGAATGGATAAACAATATGTGTTTTGTATATTATATGTATATATAAATATATTATAATTATAAATATAATTATATATTATTATATATATAGTGAAATATCACACAGCCATAAAAACTGAAATCTTGCTGTTTGCCACAATGTGGATTGATCTAGAGGGCATTATGCTAAGTGAAGTAACTCAGTCAGAGAAAGACAAATACCATATGATTTCACACATATATGGAATTTAAGAAAATACAAATGAACAAAGAAAAAAAAGATACAAACAAAAAACTGACTCTAAACTACAGAGAACAAACTGATGGTTACCAGAGAGGTGGGTAAGGGGATGGGTGAAATAGGTGAAGGGGATCAAGAGTACACTTATCATCATGAGCACTGAGAAATGTATAGAATTGTTGAATCATTACACTATATACCTGAAACTAATATAACACTGTATGTTAATTATACTAGAATTAAAAAATATGAAATATTAATTAATATGCTAACTTTATATGACTTCATTCCTTGGACTCTTGTATTTTCTTTATAAATTCTCTATTGAGAATTGTGTATATTTCTAAAATATACATACTTTTAAGTCATGCTCATTCATTCAAGTTAGTATTTTCTGATATCTTAGTTTTTGGATAATATATTGATAAAAATAGAAAGAATAAATGATTATATAGTTGATTTGGCAAGTCTAGGAATTACATGCCACTGAAATGATTAATTAAAAGGAGACAAAAGAAACTTTATATTCTACTTTACTTACTAACCCCCCCCCCAAAAAAAAACTTAAAAGAAAATTTGGGATCATTTTTCTCCTAAAAGAAGCAATAATAAAGAGTGCTTACAAATTCCATGTTTACTAGAAATTCTAGACTGAGATCCTCCAAAATATTGATCAGTACCAGGCCCCCAAAACTTATTGCATTTTATGTTTTTTCCTAAAAACAAAAATAATTATCTCAAAACTGATTCAGTGCTAGCAACATATGTGATATAATAAATACTTGATGAAATGAACTTTTATATTTCTCATTAATCAAAGACTGCATAGAATTAATAAAAAGTCACAGTTCACTGAACATCGCAGAAATCAGTAAACAGAACGATGACTTTATTTAGTGTTGAAGAATAGCAACTACTTTAAATAATTATAAGATCCAAACTTTTAGCCTAGGAGGAAAAGAGGATAATTAAATAGAATCTCAGAAGATCATGGCATATCACTAAGCATATAATATACCCATACTTTTGGTTAAAAATAATAAAACCCCAAACCTTCTGATTTATGTATTTGTTTCATAAGCATCATTTCATTTTATCTTCAAAATAGCCCTGAAATGTAAGCAAGAAAAATAATCATTTCAAATTTACAAATAAGGAAAGCTTGGACCTGATGAACTGAACAAAAAAGTTCTAAAATGTTTCCAAGCAAACAATCTTATTAAAAGATATACCTAAGGCTTAAATTTATATGTATGTATGTATGTATGTATGTATGTATGTATGTATAAATAAATAAATACACACACACACACACACACACACACACACAAATGGTAATGGATGGGAAGACTCAAAATTGTAAAGATGGGGATTCTCCAAATTATTCTTTTTTGGGGGGGTGGGGCAGAGGGAGAGAGAGAGGGTGGGGAGGAGGGAGAGAGAGAATCTTTTTTTTTTTTTTAAGATTTTATTTATTTATTCGACAGAGATAGAGGCAGCCAGCAAGAGAGGGAACACAAGCAGGGGGAGCGGGAGAGGAAGAAGCAGGCTCATAGCGGAGGAGCCTGTTGTGGGGCCCGATCCCGAAACACCGGGATCACGCCCTGAGCTGAAGGCAGATGCTTAACTGCTGTGCCACCCAGGCGCCCCAGAGAGAGAGAATCTTAAGTAGGCTCCACACGCAGTGCCAAGCCTGACACAGGGCTTGATCTCACAACCCTGAGATCATGACCTGAGCCAAAATCAAGAGTCAGAGGCTTAACCAACTGAGCCACCAAGGAAACCCATTTTCTAAATTATTCTATAAAATGGATTCAAATTAAATTTTTTTGACAGGAATTTTTCAAGAATTTGATAAACTGGTCTTAAAACTCACATTTAATTACAAAGGTCAAGAAATTAAGAAGACAAAGAGCAACTCTTTTGATATCTATCAGATATCAAGACCTGCTATAAACTTTTTACATGAAACTGTGGTAGTTAAGGTAGTAAGGTATACACACAACAACAGACAAATAGACCAATAATATAAAATAGATAAACAAGGATTGGATCCACAATTATATGGAAACTTATTAAGGGATAAAGGTGTCACAAAAAATAAGTAAAGAACACAAAAACTACTCAATAAAAGGCTCTGGGATGATTAACTATCTAAATAAAAAATACGAAAGTATATTTCTACCTTCACACTAAATATAAAAATAAATCTAACACTGAAAAGGCTCAGAGTGAAAGTTTTTTAAGTTTTAAAATGGATGTGAGTATATTTATGATTCTGAGAAATGCAAGTATTTCTTAAAGAAAACACATAAACAAAAAATATAAATTCGGTTACATTAACATTAATGGTAGCAAAAGCCATCAGAATCTAAGTGAAAAACAAATCCAAGAGGGGAATAATAATATATGCAACTCATATAACCAACAAAGGCTTGTCCAGGATATTAAAGCACAGGTGCTCATTATTATTACTCTCTAATCTTGTCATTCCTTACTCTTGCATCTTCTAAGATTGGTGCTTCTAATATTGATTTACAAACTCATAGTGTATTTATTAAAATGGTATCATTTAATATTTGAAGGGTGGAATACTTTGCTCATTGAGTTGTAATAACATTAAAGTGCAATTATAGTTATAAGAAGAGTTGGAGCAAAGCATTATTTTTAGACAATGCAATATATACTACAATAGAATTTAATATTTTTGAACAAAATTTCTGACATCTAATATCTCTTACAATACTTTGAGGAAAAGTAAGCCTGACTTAGTTCAACCTGGTTGAAATTTCTATACTTCTAAAGTAGGTTTTCTATTTATATCTTTAACATCTTAGTAGATTTTCCAATAGACAATATCAATATCTTATCCTTCAAGCACCAATTAATATATAATACATTTTATTAAAATGTAAGAAGACGGGCACCTGGGTGGCTGAGTTGGTTAGGCGACAGACACTTGATTTCAGAACAGGTCATGATCTCAGGGTCGTGAGATGGAACCCCCCATTGGGCTCTGCCCTGGGTGTGGAGCCTGCTTAAGATTGCTTTTCTCCCTCTCCCTCTGCCCCTCAATCCCCACCCTTGCTGCCCAACCCCTGCGCATGCACACGCACACGCACACGTGCGTGCATGTGTGCACTTTCTCACTCTAAAAAAAAGAAACTAAGAAGAAACTTTTAAGATAACTACAATTAAAATTAAAAAGACAAAACTTGGTATCACAAAAACTAGCAAGATTTTTTTAAAAGTCTGATATTTAGAATTATTTCTGGAGATATTTTTTTATGACAAAAATATTCACGACTTCTTCAAATTTAGGCTTCCACTTTCAAATTTGAAATATCCCAGAGGAAAGTATAGTAAATTTTGTTTCATGTTTTTGAAGCGAAAAATCCTCGATCCATAAGCAAATTATATGAGTTACATATTTCATGCCTCACTTAAAATCAAGCTAAAATAAATTAAAACTTAGCATTGAAATATATCTTTCATGTTCAAGACTCTGTGCTAAACATCATCAATCAGAACATATTTTTCACTAGGTCTTATCTAAATCAATACCCCATTTTGGGATCTAACTTCCAAAAGTGGAGGAAAAAATAGTAATTAAAATGTTTAATGCAGGGGTGCCTGGGTGGCTCAGTCAATTAAATATCTTCCTTTAGCTCAGGTCATGATCTCAGGGTCCTGGGATTAAGCCCCATATCGGGTTCTCTGCTCAGCAGGGAGTCTGTTTCTCCCTCTCACTCTCCCTCTCTGTTCTCCTTCTTTCTCTCTCTCAAATAAATAAAATCTTTAAAAATAAGTTCAATGCAGTGTACATATGTGAAATCCAGGAGAAAGTTCACAAATTACACTTATAATTTATACACTATTTTTTCAATACATTCCAATAATCTGGAAACCATGTCATGCCTTATTGACCTCTTCCGTATTCATTTAAAATAGGAAGATGTTAAGGTTTTTCCCCCCTCTTTCTTCTATTTATGTTGGAAATTAATTCATTACATATGGTCATTTTTAATTCATGTGGTAGCCCCCACACTGAATCATCTAAGTATTTAGTTTATCAATGCTGTATTATACCATGAATCTTGCTATTTATTCATGTGCTCTGTAAATATATTTTATGACTGCTTTCTCTTTTGTTGTAAGCATTTCAAACTTAGAGTAACTTCTGAATTCTTACCTTTTAAGGGCTATTTCTAGTAGGATAATTTATCTTCCTACTGACTGAAAAGTCAGAAGTTCCCATGATTCCATGCTCTTAGGAAATGGATGGTCATACAGTCACTTTCAGTTACAAGTATGGCCTCAGTGTGCAGTCTGAGATCACAGTCATCAATCATTCAATCTTAAGTCAAAGCTAAGAGCTCTCCTCCCATCCTTCTGGACATGCCTTATAGTGGGTGACCTATGTGACCAGCTTACCTGCCTTTCTGATCATATCCATACCCAGAAACAAAGAGGCAGGGAGGAATAAAGAGACATTAAGGACAGAACTATTCTCATTTGGCTGGTGACTGGCAAATGCGTAAAGATGAATTTTTGACTTCAGGGTATGTCTCTGCATTTATCATTGGTCCCCAGCTTGCACTAAGCTTTTGAGATGCTGAGAGGTCTTCTCTTTGTTTGGTCACCATTCCCTTAAACAAGCATCTCTTCCATTGGTCTCTGTTCCTTCATACCAACTCATCTCTTCCTGGGCAGGGCTTAAAACCTCTTTGAATATGCTTTCTCTTTCATATGGACCAAATCTGCTTCATGGAAAATACTCAGGCCTTCTTACCCACCCCACCCTCCTGCCCCACAGAGGTATCATTTTCTACTTCTTTGTTCTCTCTCCACTACTCTCCCTCTCTCTCTACCCCCCCACCCCCACACACCAGCATACATGCTTTAACTTTCACAGGTATGAATGAGGCCTACGTACACTGCTTCTCTCAACTTTAGGAAACTCACATTAACCTCTTTGAGTAGTCTCACTAAAGCTTCCACTTTTTAGAATTATGGTGAAGAAGGCAGCCCACTCACTCCACCAGAGGGAGATGAGACACCCCAGCAGCTCTCTAAAGAAATCTTGACCCCACCAAAAAAAGAAATCCTGACCCCACCAAAAAAAAAAAAATCTTGCCAAGATATGGAAGAAACCTAAGTGTCCATCCCCACGTCTAAAGAAGATGTGATATCTATCACATCATAAATATATATATATATATATATATATATATATATATATATATATATATTATATATATATATAATCCAGCCATAAAAAAGAATGAAATCTTGCCATTTGCAGCAACATGGATGAATCTAGAGGGTATAATGCTGAGTGAAATAAGTCATTCAGAGAAAGACAAATCCCATACGACTTCACTCATAAGAAACAAAGCAAATAAACATAAGGAAAAAAAGAGATAAACAACAAAAAACAGAGAACAAACTGATGGTTGCCAGAGGGGTGGTGGGTGGGGGGATGGGTGAAGGGCATTAATAGTACACTTATCATGATGAGCACTGAGTAATGTATAGAATTGTTGAATCACTATATTGTACATCTGAAACTAATACACCACTGTATGTTAATTATACTGGAATTTTTATTTTTTATTTTTATTGTTTTGTTTTGTTTTTATTTTTATTTATTTTTAAAATTATGTTATGTTAGTCACCATACAGTACATCATTAGTTTTTGATGTAGTGTTCCATGATTCATTGTTTGCATATAACAGCCAGTGCTCTATGCAATATGTGCCCCCCTTAATACCCATCACCAGGCTAACCCATTCCCCCACCCCCTCCTCTCTAAAACCCTCAGCTTGTTTCCCAGAGTCCATAGTCTCATGGTTTGTCTCCCCCTCTGATTTCCCCCTACTTCATTTTTCCCTTCCTTCTCCTAATGTCCTCCCTGCTATTCCTTATGTTCCACGAATAAGCGAAACCATATGATAATTGTCTTTCTCTGCCTGACTTATTTCACTTAGCATAATCTCTTCCAGTTCCACCCATGTTGATGCAAATGTTGGGTAATCATCCTTTCTGATGGCTGAGTAATATACCATTGTATATATGGACCACATCTTCTTTATCTATTCATCTGTTGAAGGGCATCTTATAAATATCTATGCCCCCAACATGGGAGCAGCCAACTACATAAGCCAACTGTTAACCAAAATAAAGAGACATATTGATAATAATACGTTAATAGTAGGGGGCCTCAACACTCCACTCTCAGTAATAGACAGATCATCTAAGCAGAAAATCAACAAAGAAACAAGAGCTTTGAATGACACACTGGACCAGATGGACCTCATACATATATATAGAACATTCCACCCTAAAATAACAGAATACTCACTCTTCTAGAATGCACATGGAACTTTCTCAAGAATAGACCACATACTGGGTCACGTATCAGGTCTTAACTGATACCAAAACATTGAGATTATTCCCTGCATATTCTCAGACCATAATGCTTTGAAACTGGAACTCAATCACAAGAAAAAATTTGGAAGAAATTCAAATACTTGGAAGATAAAGACCATCCTGTTTAAGAATGTTTGGGTCAACCAGAAAATCAAAGAGGAACTTGAACAATTTATGGAAACCAATGAGCATGAAAACACATCAGTCCAAAACCTATGGGACTCTGCAAAGGCAGTCCTAAGGGGGAAATACATAGCCATCCAAGCCTCACTTGAATAAATAGAGAAATCTAGAATACACAATCTATATTTACACCTTAAAGAATTGGAGATGGAATTTTAAAAAATAAATACAAATTTAAGAAATCTTGCCAGCCCCTCTCTGCCTCTCTACTCTAGGTTTTTTAATATTCTCAAAGTGGGTGAAGGTATCAAGAGTCACGCAAAGACTTTTGATGTACCACTTTGAACATTTCCTCTGGGTATTCTGTCTCACACTCAAACGGGTATCTGATAATTACCATATACTGGCATTTCAGGCAAAACTTCTATTTCCACATCCTATTAAATACTACTACTAATAGCAACAACAGTAACAACACTAACATTTCTTGAAATGTTACTTTGTGCCTGTCATGGTTCTTCCATCTTTACTTACATTAGCCTATTTTATCCTTTCAGCAATCCTACGAATTGAACATGAATGCTACCAACATTCTCAAGATGGATGAATTGAACCTCAGCAAGGTATTAAGACACATTGCCAGATTTTGAAACCAGGTATTCTGGCTCAGAGCCCATCTTCTCACCACCCTAATAATCTGTTTTTAGATAAACTGATGAATGGTTATTTTAAGTGGAAGATATAAAAATGACTTATTCTAACAGAGGATTGAATATGTTGGTGGAATAATTTTATCACATAAAATTTCAGTTCCCCTTTCTTTGGTTTTCTTCATAATCAATATTCCTGAAAGGTTTTTTGATTCAACACACTCCACAGAGTTTTTGATTGTATCAAAATGTCATACTCTTTAGAGATAAATTTACATTTAGGCAAATCATGAAACTTACCATTTTGTTAAAAGTTCAGCTGTTTTTTAGACTAACGTACAATGTCTTCTGATATGAATCTACAAACTAATTTTCTTTGATATTTTTAAGTGAACACTTTTCAAATGGTAATTTTATGTAGTCAAACAATAATTGCAGATGGCTCAATCCCTTGTAACTCCTGATGTGTCACAAAAAGAAAAACTGTCACCATAATCTTCCTTTACAAATATACTATGTGAGAAGTCATGTCATTTCTCTTTCAACATAAACTTCTTGCAAAGCTGTAATACTATTACACTGATGAGACTGAAAAAATAAATACAATTTTAGTAAAATACCTGTGAAAACTTCTTCAATGAAATAATGGTTAACAATTTTAAAGATTATTCGAAGATTGCAACACTCCATGGCTCTTTCATTTTTCACATCAATTGATCATATAATGAGACACAGGGAAAAAACCCAAGAGATAAATAATATCAAGAAAAGGTATTTAGTATACCAAGGACATTTTTCAAAGAACTGGAACAAATAGTCCTTAAATTTGTATGGAAACAGAAAAGGCCCCGAATCTCCAAGGAACTGTTGAAAAGGAAAAACAAAGCTGGGGGCATTACAATGCCAGATTTCGAGCTGTACTACAAAGCTGTGATCACAAAGACAGCATGGTACTGGCACAAAAACAGACACATAGACCAATGGAACAGAATAGAGAGCCCAGAAATGGACCCTCAGCTCTTTGGGCAACTAATATTTGATAAAGCAGGAAAAAACATCCAGTGGGAAAAAGACAGTCTCTTCAATAAATGGTGCTGGGAAAATTGGACAGTAACATGCAAAAGAATGAAACTTGACCACTATCTCACACCATACACAAAAATAAACTCCAAATGGATGAAAGACCTCGATGTGAGACAGGAATCCATCAAAATTCTAGAGGAGAACATAGGCAGCAACCTCTACGACATCGGCCAAAGCAACCTTTTTCATGATACATCCCCAAAGGCAAGAGAAACAAAAGATAAAATGAATTTATGGGACTTCATCAAGATTAAAAGTTTCTGCACAGCCAAGGAAACAGTCAGAAAAACTAAGAGGCAGCCCACGGAATGGGAGAATATATTTGCAAATGACACTACAGATAAAGGACTGGTATCCAAGATCTACAAAGAACTTCTCAAACTCAATACACGAGAAACAAATAAACAAATAAAAAAAATGGGCAGAAGATATGAACAGACACTTTTCCAATGAAGACATACAAATGGCTAACAGACACATGAAAAAATGTTCAAAATCATTAGCCATCAAGGAAATTCAAATCAAAACCACACTGAGATACCACCTTACGCTAGTTAGAATGGCAAAAATAGACAAGGCAAGAAACAACAATTGTTGGAGAGGATGTGGAGAAAGGGGATCCCTCCTACATTGTTGGTGGGAATGCAAGTTGGTACAGCCACTCTGGAAAACAGTGTGGAAGTCCCTTAAAAAGTTAAAAATTGAGCTACCCTATGATCCAGCCATTGCACTACTGGGTGTTTACCCCAAAGATACAGACGTAGTAAAGAGAAGGGCCATATGCACCCCAATGTTCATAGCAGCAATGTCCACAATAGCTAAATCGTGGAAGGAGCCGAGATGCCCTTCAACAGATGACTGGATTAAGAAGTTGTGGTCCATATATACAATGGAATATTACTCAGCTATCAGAAAGAACGAGTTCTCAACATTTGCTACAACATGGACGGCACTGGAGGAGATAATGCTAAGTGAAATAAGTCAAGCAGAGAAAGACAACTATCATATGATTTCTCTCATCTATGGAACATAAGAACAAGAATGATCAGTAGGGGAAGAAAGGGATAAAGAAAGGGGGGGTAATCAGAAGGGGGAATGAAACATGAGAGACTATGGACTATGAGAAACAAACTGAGGGCTACAGAGGGGAGGGGGGTGGGGGAATGGGATAGGCCGGTGATGGGTAGTAAGGAGGGCACGTATTGCATGGTGCACTGGGTGTTATACACAACTAATGAATCATCGAGCCTTACATAGGAAACCGGGGATGTACTGTATGGTGACTAACATAATATAATAAAAAATCATTATAAAAAAAAAAAAAGAAAAGGTATTTAGTATTTGCAAAAAGTAGTGAAGCAAATAGATTTTAATGTGAGAAGCTTTTGGAATGAAAAGTAAATCTATAATTTGAACCCCATTTGGGTAAAGAAATGACCTCTGATATAAAATACGTACTCAGTGTGTCACACACATGTACAAATACACAAAATGTTCTATAATTTCTGAATTAGTGTGAAACCAAGATTTTATGTTTTACATGATGTAATACTGCGATTTCTAATAAACACTAGTGACATCAACGTGCAAATTATGTGATGTGCATTTTATATCAAATAACAAAAAAGCAAATCAATCTTTGGTGTCAAAGTTACTAAATTTTTTGGCTTTATTTCATTCATTTCCTTTTTTATTCCCTTTGGGGGTTTCTTAGAGATAATCTGGTCCATGCTCTCTTTTTAAAGAAGAGAAAACAGTTTACCAGCTGGTCAACTGGATAACACAGAGAGAAACCAAGTAGGGACAAGAAGCTTGTTCCTTGATTCTTCCATCTTGAAAACTCTTTACCCCACCCACAGCCCCCAGTAGAAAGAAACAATGCAGCAAGTTGTGCCACCATCTTTCTATTTTAAAAATTTACCTTATGAAGAACAAGCCTGTCAGTATTCTTCTTTCATAAGGGGTGAAGTCATTCTTTCCTTTTGGGCCAGTTTGGATGTGGCCAATCACAAGGAATCTGTTGAAAGCTATTTTAAAAATCGCTAACATTTAGTCAACTTGAAAAGGTCAGACCAATCAAAACATGAGAAAAATGTCTTGATTAGGGAGTTAGTCACTTTTTACAGGGAACAGAAAGTTAAGACCTAATTTGCTGTGACAAGACTTATGAAGTAGAATTTCTGGCTGGGGTTTCTAAAGAATAGAGTCTTTGGAATAAAACCTTGAAAAATTTTCTGAAAAGAACTTCAGCAATCATTTTAATAATGTTTTTGAAGTCCAATAACTATCTCCCTGTGTGATTGTAAAAGCAAGGTCATTTGATAAATGACTGTTTTACAAGAAAGAAAAATATTTGAAAACGAAATGACTGTATAATAGAATCCAACATACTGGAAGATTATTTATATCCATACATGTTATATTCACGTGAGTTATGTAATAGTAATTACCATTAAGGCAACTATTTCAATGCTGACAAAAGCCAAGGCTGAGAATAACAAAGCCAAACAAAGGAAACCAAACTGTAAACCAATTCAGAAACCATTAAATCAAAATCAAATTATGCATGGTGCACTGGGTGTTATACGCAACCAATGAGTCATCGAACTTTACATCAAAAATCAGGGATGTACTGTATGGTGACTAACATAATATAATAAAAAATATTATTATTAAAAAAAAAACAAAAAACAAAAACAAAATCAAATTATGGCATGCAATCGGAAACCCTGGTTTTCTTTGGGGAGAACTGGGTAGCTGGGGCTGGGACATCAACTTTTCATTATATATATCCTTCCATAACTTTTGAATTACATTCCACCAAAAAATTACCTATTCAAAAAGATGAATTAAATTATGAAAACTAAAATAAAAATAAATTCTATCCTTAATAATAAGTTTGACTATTTTTATAGGGTCTACATGTACCTATAATATTTGCTTTAACTCTATATTCAAAAATTAAAGCTGTTGGCCTATTTCTGAAACTTATTTCAGTTACCAAGTTAGGAATGTTCATTGTATACAGGACTGCTGCTTGCATAGAGAAAGTAATAAAAATTAAAGAAAGAAGTTTAGAGTTAGACTACTAAGGTCAGGAACTTCCCACTTGTAAGTTCTTTCTTTCCTTCCTTCCTTCCTTCCTTCCTTCCTTCCTTCCTTCCTTCCTTCCTTCCTTCCTTCTTTCCTTCCTCCCTCCCTCCCTCCCTCCCTCCCTTCCTTCTTTTCTGGATCCATCCAACAATTTCTTATGGCATGCCAACTATATGCAGAGCACTGTGCTAGCTACTAGTGCATTGTGGGCAAAAAAGACTTAGAACTTTGCCATCTTGAAGTTTACTGGGAAGGACAGACATTTAACAAATAATTCCAGAATTACATGAAACTGTTGTTGCAGTAAAAAGGAACAAGGCACTAAGAGAGCGAATACACAGGATTCTGGGAGAATCTGGGAGAATTAGGGAAAATTCCTACAGGATGTGATATTTAAGCTTGGACCTGAATAATGAGTCAAAATTGGCCAAATGAAGGCATGGGAAAAGAACATTTCAGGAATAGGAAACAGCGAGTATGAAGGCTCTAATTGGGAGCAATCTGATGCATGGTGGGGTGCATGGAGATTAGTGAGGAAGGAAAAAACAGTGGCCAAACAAGAGATTGGGGAGAGGAAGGTTACAACAGACCTTAAGTTCTTTGTTAAGAATTTGGAATTTTATGGGGCGCCTGGGTGGTTCTGTCGGTTAAGCATCTGACTCTTTATTTCAGCTCAGGTCATGATCTCAGGGTCATCTGCTTGGAATTTTCTCTCTGCCCCTCCCCACCCCCCTCAAATTAATAAATAAATATTTTAAAGAAATGAATTTAGAATTTTATCCCAAGTTCAATGGAAAGTCATGGAAGGGATTTAAGAAGAATGATGTCTTGATCCATTTTACATGTTAGAAAGGTCATTGTGGTTGCTTTGGGCCAAATTCGAAGGGGCCAAGAGTAGATGTGGAAGAACAATTAGAAAGCAACTGGAATATTCCTAATGAGATGTTGACAGCCTGATGTGCTCAAGTCAGCTGTGAAGGAGAGGAGTGAGCAGGTTTGTGATCTACCGAGGAGATGTGGTCAACAGAACCTGGTGATTCATGAGACGTGAGGAGTCAGATGTGCATCCTGTTCCACTGGCTCCAGAACTGGAGCGGGGGAGTTTAAAAATCCTTTTAAAAAAAAAAAACCCAAACAAACAAACAAATAAATAAATACTTTCATTTGCATTTCTTATTTTGAAATTTTCTGGAGTATGTACAGAACATTTTTAAATTTATTCCAGATACTTACAGACACTAATTTCATTTTATTACACCAATTTCAGTTTTAGGTAATATACAATAGACACACACACACACACACACACAGACACACACACACACACACACACATTTTGCCCAGAGATGGCAATATGTAATTTAAAAACAGCAGATAGGTCTTGTGTTAGCTTAGGGCCATTTAAAAAAAATTAAATATTGGTATGCAGATATACAAACATTGTTCTTAATTCTTTCTTTTAATCATTTGCATAGTTTCGTGTAAGCCACTATACAAACTAAACAAAATTTAAACTTTTAGACTAAGTTTGTTTTAATAGAGAAACAACCACATGTGGGGACACCTGGGTGGCTCAGTCGGTTAAGCGTCTGCCTTAGGCTCAGGTCATGATCCCAGGGCCCTGGGATCGAGTTTCGCATCGGGCTCCCTGCTCAGTGGGGAGCCTGCTTCTCCCTCTGCCTCTGGTCCTTCTCCCTGCTCGTGCTCTCTCTCTCACTCTCTCTCAAATAAATAAATAAAATCTTAAAAAAAACCCCAAAACACATGGGCCCAGAAATAGCTGGGAGGCCTATACAGAACCGCTTACTCTTTACTTCTCAGAAAGGGTTGACACTTTACCATGGTGACCTGCTAGGATTTGACCAAGGAGAGATTATCTCCATAAAGGCCTTTCTTTTGGTGGCACAGTGATGAGTGGAAAGAGGTGGGTGGTTAAATACTTAGATTTCATATCACTATGTGACAGAGACCTATAAGAAAATTTGAGACAGCAAAAGCTTTGAAATATGGCTTCATTCATACTTCCCTATAAGTCTTTGGAAATCATTGCTATTTAGGTCTCTATAGTTGAGGCATCCATAATATAAAATAATTTAAATCATTTTTATGTCTTTGAGGTCATTTGTTCTTAATTATTCAAGTATAAGAAAAAAATTATAGCTAGACACAAGTAAACAGCAGGTATCCATGTGGGTATTATGACTCTCCTCTCCCTACCAACTAAAAAATCCCACTGTTATTATTCTGCTTACAAAAAAATTCAGAATCAGAGTGCTAGAAATAAAAACCATTATGTAGAAATGTTCCTCATGAGCTCTCCTATTGTTCCTTTCTCAAATCAAGCCCATACTGACCAATTGGGGCAAGCATCTATTTTAGAAAGAGTAACAGAGTTGTCATCTGAAGTCTTGGGTCTAGGCTTTTTTCCCTACTAGATATGTGACCTTGGACAAATCATAACCTTTCTTGTTATGCATTTTCACTGATAAAATTGGGTTTATGCCACCTGTCTGACTTATCTTACTGATTTGTTATGGATGGTATGTGAACACTTTTTAAACCATATGTTCCGGAGGTATTGTTTTAAATGGAAGACACAGCCATAGGCAGTTTGTTGTATGTGAAACATGGATTTGGGATTAGGAGTCCTGAGATACATCAAAAGTCAGCCACTTTTGAGTTGTGTGACCTTCATCACAGCACTTCAATTCTCCTCTTGTGTAAAGCTGAGCGGATCACAAAGATTTTTCTGGGGCAGTGTTTTCTCAACCTGAGTGGCGGGAGCTTTTTCAGGCTACAGGGGATATTTGGCAATGTCTGCAGGCATTTTTGGTTATTGAAACTGGGGAGTGCTACTGGCATCTATGGGTAGAGGCCATCAATGCTCCCAAGTATCCTAGAGTACACAGCCCCCACCTCCAGGATGAAGAATTATTTCAACCAAAATGTCAATAGTGCTGAGGTTGAGAAACCTTGTTCTGAGGCCTCTACTTGCTTTAAATTTTATTCATAGGGAAAGGCATTTAATAAATTACCCACCTGACTAGTATTTAAATTCACCAAAAGAGATGTTATTTATTTCTACTATGAAAAGAAACATTGCCGTCTAGTATTTCTGTCAGTTGTTGAATAACATGAGTCTTAGCATCAGATTGCTTGGGTTCAAGTCTCATTTTTACTAATAACTATGTGAACTTGGGAAACCTATCTATCTGTGCCTCAAGCTCCTCATCTATACAATATGATTGATAATATAGTTTGTGTTTTAAGTGAGATCACTCAGGAAAAGCTCTTACCATGGTGTCTGACACAAAGGAAATACTTAGTGTTAGTTATTGTTATAGTTAGACCTAAAGGTGAATTTTTATTTTATTTTTTTTTATTTTTTTTATTTTTTATTTTAAATGATTTTTTATTATATTATGTTAGTCACCATACAGTACATCCCCGGTTTCCGATGTAAGGCTCGATGATTCATTAGTTGTATATAACACCCAGTGCACCATGCAATACGTGCCCTCCTTACTACCCATCACCGGTCTATCCCATTCCCCCACCCCCCTCCCCTCTGAAGTCCTCAGTTTGTTTCTCATAGTCCATAGTCTCTCATGTTTCATTCCCCCTTCTGATTACCCCCCCTTTCTTTATCCCTTTCTTCCCCTACCGATCATCCTAGTTCTTATGTTCCATAGATGAGAGAAATCATATGATAGTTGTCTTTCTCTGCTTGACTTATTTCACTTAGCATTATCTCCTCCAGTGCCGTCCATGTTGTAGCAAATGTTGAGAACTCGTTCTTTCTGATAGCTGAGTAATATTCCATTTTATATATGGACCACAACTTCTTAATCCAGTCATCTGTTGAAGGGCATCTCGGCTCCTTCCACGATTTAGCTATTGTGGACATTGCTGCTATGAACATTGGGGTGCATATGGCCCTTCTCTTCACTACGTCTGTATCTTTGGGGTAAATACCCAGTAGTCCAATGGCTGGATCATAGGGTAGCTCAATTTTTAACTTTTTAAGGGACCTCCACACTGTTTTCCAGAGTGGCTGTACCAACTTGCATTCCCACCAACAATGTAGGAGGGATCCCTAAAGGTGAATTTTTATTAATTATATTCCAGGACGCTTCTTTATTGTAGCTACTCAGATTTATTGCCACTCACAAGCCTTTGCTGATATTTGTTTGTTTGTTTGTTTGAGGCATGTTTCTCTACTTGGAGAAATTATACTCATCCTTTCAGTCTCAAACCCAATACTGCCTCCCTGAAAGGGCTTTGGGCGGCCTCTCTGAGCAGACATGGTCTTCCCATCTATGGCATCCTCAAAGAAATTTACCCATAACATACCCTAAAGATCTCTATCCATATCCTTCACACTATATTATTATTCATATATACATATACACAGACATCCACCTCCCTGGCTGGAGTGACATACTCCCTGACTGACATCTCTATATACATAGCAGGCCCTCCATAAATGTGGACCTGGATCAATACTGGGGCATCTCTTGCTCTAGGAATAAAGGATAAAATTGAATGTGCAAGCTGAAATTAAATCCTTAGAGTTGAGAAATTGAAGAGGAAGAAAGTTTCATATTTGACAGGATAAGATTATGGCAAAAAAGCAGAATTCAGCAGGATCCATTTTTAGCTAGTTCCAGGACACACTTCCTCCAAGTGTATACACAGTGCCTGGGTTTTAAACAGATGATACAACAGATTCTGGTTTGATTCCACTGTCCATAATATGTATTAAAAATTTAGCAAGAAGAATCACTGCATATTATATCTGGTGTATGGATTTTCCTGAAATGAGGATAAATTATTCCACATGGTGGATTTTAGATATGACTAGTGCTGCTTAACAAATCTTACATGCCAGTAATAAGCTTAGTCTCATGGTGGAGAGTTAAGCTAAAAAGATATGAAAATGCTAAGCCAAATAAAAGTACCCTATCAATAATTCTGACCCACAAAGCATGGCTGACCTTCTCTACCAAATTAAAAAGAGAAAAGAAAGAAAGAAAGAAAGAAAGAAAGAAAGAAAGAAAGAAAAGATTGGTTTCAGTACTTCCATGTTACAGATGTTAAAAAGTGACCACTAATAGGATTTAGGTACATGAACATAACTATCCACAGACTAATTAAAAACGACTGTCACTCACATTGTTCAGAGCACATCAACAGTAGCAAACATTACTAGGTTCACTTTAATTTGGAGTTGTGTCAGATTAGCTAATAGAGAGGATCACAATTATTGCTCAAGTTCATAAATCCTCTATGAAGACTTGTTGACAGTTTATTTTTATGCCATCGTCTTATAAAATGTCAAGAGCCAATTTCCTAAAGTCACATGCTCATCATCAGGTAATGATGGTGCATTAAACACAGAAATACAGCTTTTTTTTCTTCTGAAAACACACAGAAATATAAAGGGAGTTTTAATTAGGTACAAACCCATAATGACAAAAGAAACGGGAGGGGACTGAAACAGCATTTTGAAAGCCAGACAGTTAATGAACAAGTAATAACTCACTTAGAAGACCTGAAAAAGCTGAACCCTAATCTAACAGACATGGATGCCCAGAAACAACACGATTACCGATATGGAACTTTCCAAAGGCTAAGGAATTGATCATGCTAGATATCTACAGAAGGAAGGATGAGAATGGGACAAAAATAAGAGAATTGTTCAAAAGTCTTTAAAAAAATCAATTAGATATCGATTCCCTTCTTCACTGTGGCAGAGACTAGAAGTTTATTCTCTGGAGAGGGTGAAAGGGAGACTCTGCACAGCTGAAGGCATATTTTTATGATGAATACAACATCTTTTCTCATTCATCTCTCAGAAGCCAACAGATAGGCAGATACTGGGGGATTCTCCTCTGTAAATGTGACCAGCACACAACAAAAGGCCCAATGATACTGACAGCAGGGGTTTCCCAGCTAGCCAACCAAACCATGAAGCCCATGATCAACAGGCTGTGAAGAGTTTCCAAGAACCTTTTGACCACCTTACACTTAATGATGAGCAGATAATGAAAGACAATCAAAAAAGTGAAGGAAGCCTTGGACACGCAAACGAATAGACAATAGGAACTTGTGAAGAATAAAGATTATGGAGGGAGAAAACCAACTTTCTAAAATAAAACAAAAGAACTCACTTAAATGCTCTGAGAGGAGATGTTAGTGCCTCTACGTGGCAAGAATTGGCTGCTATAGAAAAAGATGGATGTACGTAAAGAAGAAAAACACTAAATAATTAAAAAAATATGTATCTAAAAAGGAAAAAATCAATAAGAGGGTTGGAAGAGAAAGTTTAGGAAATCTCCCAGAAATTAAAGCATAAGAGAGAAAATTACTACATGGAATGGCTCAACTTTGATTAGTGTTTCCATACTCACAAACAACCGGTGGATGGAGATAAAGCCAAAATCACCATACAGGAGGATGCGCAGGAAGGACACACACAAATGTGTAGGAGGAGTGAGGATTTGAAAGAGCCCTTTATCTTTATCTATAATAACTGGAAGTCAGTACATTGAATCAATAAATTGATTTCAATAAAGTAATAGGAAAATGAAGTTGTGGTACAAGTATGTTATTAAAGACACGGGAGTAAATAACGAAAGTCAGCCATAACAGATGCAGGTGGTTGCCTCTGTTAAGTAGGATAATGCTGTGGGGCGTGGGGGGGGGGAGACAGGAAATGGTTCTCTTTTGTATAAGATGGCTTTCACAACATGTCTCCTAAGTGTATGCACATGTTAACTATGATGAAAGTAGTGGCATGTGCAATGTACACGAAATACACAAACACAGATATCAATGAGGACATTCCATTCCCAAATACAGGAGAAATGTTAATTGTGCATTTTAATTAGTTTCCACTGTCAAATGTTTTATCTTAGTGTGGAAAAAACAAAAGGTATTATGATTATAGTCTTTCCTGGAAGCAGGGAATGATCAGTAACAGTCTTGACATACTCTTAGATACAAAATTTGGGGAAATGGAGAGGATAATACAGTGAGCTTTTACAATAAATATAAAATTGAATGTGTTCAATTCAAGTGACTGCCCTTATTCTTTGAGAAACCTAAGTTTTGGATTTCAAATTGCTCTTCTAAAAAATTACAAATTACCTTGGTAGCAGATGGTCACTTCTTTATTATTTTTTTATAATATCATTTGGCAAACTAGATAAATTGACAACTTTATGATGGTCCACTTCGTTTGTTCATTCATTCATTCATTCATTCATTCATTCATTCATTCAAATAGTTCAACTGGTTCTTGAAATCTAAATGTTTTGGAACCAGTGTTCTAAATGGCATTCAAAATTGTCATTACTTTTACGGAAAAAAATCTGCTAACTCTTTACTTTCTAACTACAACAACCCAGGATAAAAACCCCATGCCTGCACACAAGTGCAGTTCCTCTTTGTTTCAAATCACATTGCATTATATGGCCATTTGTGTACCATTTTTGTGACTTGCTGATGACCAACACAGCAGGATGCAGTGCACTTAAATGAGCTGGAAAATGGAAGTCCCTCAAACGCCCAGAAATCAATATAACATGGAAAGATAGACAAAAGAAGAAGAAAACAATATAAAACCTAAAAGTAGTAAGCAGGTCACAGGAATTCAAATGTAAATAGACACAGTTCCAAATCAATACCAATCAATTATGTGTCTGTCTCCATTTCTTTTAGGAAAATTATTGAAATTATTTAAAAAAATGAGTCAATTAACTTTTCAAAAATTTCCCACCATATTCCATTTAAAATTTTGCCTAAATTATTCAGTTACTAAATATTGTAACAACATGCATATATCTTTCTTCCCTGAACAAAAGGAGAAGAAAATAAAGTAGTGAAAAGAAAAAGCACAATTCAAGGGGCCTCTCCTTGGATATGAATCTAATGAATCTGATAATATATATTTGTGGAAGACTTACTTTGAACAGATATAACTCAGTTGTGGAAATAATCAGCAGTTTTCTTAGTTATATCTTATAATTATGTTTTTAAATAATTAAAATAGATTAAAAAATACTTGGCAACCTGAAAGGTGTTGTGATTGTAGCAAAACTCTTAAAAATCCTTTTATAGGTTATAATAGTAAATATAAAATAGTTGCCATTCTACTTGGCAAAACAAGATAATCTCGGAAACACTGTAATTAAACTTCAGTCACTTGACAAGAACTTATTGAACACAATCTATCCGTTGGTTATTCAGAGATAAATGCAACACATCTGTCCTCAAGAGGAAAATAAGACTTTCAGAAGTTTGTGTAATTAATGATTATAATAATAATTTGAGACAAAGTGAAAAAAATAAGTTATCTCTCAGACCAATAATTGCCTGACTTCCTCTCAGGGAGGCTCTCTCAAATGCTTGTCTGGCCCAAACACCTCACCCAAGCTATGTTTACATTTCCAATTGTGAGAGAGTCCTGCCAAAATGTGCCACCACAGTCCTGTAACCGCAGTTTGATTCAACACATTTCCCCCAAATATTGCTCCTCTTTTTGGCTTTCTTACTATTACTGGCATCACGGTCTTCCCAGTCAGCCACAAGTAACACCTATTTTTTTTGACTCCTCTTTCTGTTAACTTTCCTTCCTAAAAGTTGACACATCAATAAGATTTATACCTCTGACCTCCTCTGAAAGATTACCCATCCCCCACATCTGACCTTTATGAGATTCTAATCTGTTACCTTTCACCTAGACAATCGTTTTCCGGATTAGGTCTCTCTGACTTCTGGTTTCTTTATTCTCTTACAGCCTACTATGAGACTACCTTACCATTTGGGCTCTCTTGTTTCTTTTTTTTCTTTCTTTTCTTCCTTCCTTTCTTTCTTTCTTTCTTTCTTTCTTTCTTTCTTTCTTTCTTTCTTTCTTTCTTTCTTTCTTTCTCTTTCTTTCTTTTTTTATTTTTATTTTTTATTTATTTATTTGACAGAGAGAGACAGCCAGCGAGAGAGGGAACACAAGCAGGGGGAGTAGGACGAGGGAGAAGCAGGCTCCTAGCGGAGAAGCCTGATGTGGGGCTTGATCCCAGAACGCCGGGATCATGCCCTGAACCGAAGGCAGACGTTTAGTGACTGCGCCACCCAGGCGCCCCTCTTTCTTTCTTTTTTTTAAAGATTTTATTCGTTTATTTGAGAGAGAGAGAGAGATTGAGAAAAGGAGTGGGAGGAGGGGCAGAGGGAGAAGCAGGCTCCCCGCGGAGCAGGGAGCCTGTTGAGGGACTCCATCCCAGGATCCTGGGATCATGACGTGAGCTGAAGGCAGATGCTCAACCAACTGAACCACCCAGGAGCCCTTTGCTTCCCTCTTTAAAAAAACCCTTAAACCTTCACTGGAGTGGTTTCACTTTAGTGAAAATGCATCTATATTATCGTTTTTCTGGCACTACTCTTTTCTAGCAAGCAGCTGATCTGCTTCAGTGGGTTTTATCCTGCCCAGCTTCCAAAGTCAACATAGGTTTTCTCACCTCTGTGTGTCTTTCTTAACACTTGTCTTTCAGCAATGCCTTTCTGCTTCATTTTGGTTGGCCTAAATCCTACCCCTTCACTAAGGTATAGCTCACAGAACACTTTCACAATGAGAACTTGATCCTGCTTTTCAAGTCAGCTCTTCATTAAACTCAGAGTACATTCTTCTCGATTTCACTTACATCTTTGCCTTACGCTATGTTGGACACAGGTGAAGCATTCAACGAATGCAAGAGTGAATGAATAGTTTCTTATTAGTACCTTGAAAAACTTTAATATTGTAACTCTGCTAATGAATCATAAGACCTAGGATGCTGAACAATGTAAGTGACTATCTCCATAGTTTTAAAAAGTTATGCCTATAATTGTTATCGCTAGATGCCAGGGTGTCTACAAATAGAGGAAGGCATATTATTCCTAACATTTTATCTGTGAAGACCAGGAGACCAGAAGAAGGTCTAGAAGACCATTTTTTATTAGTAGATAAAATCACCAATCCATTTATTAGTAGACATTCTTGCTATTACAGGTGGATCAACTCTTGCCAGATGGAAAAGAACAAATGTATATTGCCACATCCACCTCTGAAGAGTTAAGATTGAACTTTCTTTGCTCTCTCAGAACTAGCAGGACTATCATGTTTTTTCTTCTTGTAAAAGGGTTAAAGGAATGCTTCCCTCTGCTTCATTTATTGGGCACTTTAAAACTCCTGTGCTATAGACAACTTCTAATGATTTCTTCCCCAAATGGTAACCTCAAGGGCTACCTGGAAAAAGTATCTTTCAGGTAAAAAGAAAAGCCTACAAATCACAACACGCACACATGTGCACACACACATGCACACTGTGCATGCACACGCATGGGAGCAGGCCTGATAATTATTGAATGAGGGCTCTTGTTGACATGTCACTGTTTATTCACCTTGTGAACTTTTTTTCTCAGTATCACAGTTTTTGTGAACGTACTAGAACATGTGACAGATACAGTAGGGGGTTGAATGATAGCCCCTAAAAGATATGTCCTGTCTTAATCTCCAGAAGCTGTCAATGTTACTTTATTGGGGAAAAACAGGTTTTTGCAGATGCAATTAAATTCAGGCCCTTCATATGCAATCATCCGCAATTACCCACATGGGCCCTAAATTCTATGACAGGTGTCATATAAAAGAAAGGCAGAGGGAGATCTGAGACCGACAGAAGAGGGAAAAAAAAACAGAAAGGAGAGAAGGAGGGCAATGTTGACCATAGAGGCAGAGACTGGAGTGGCGTGGCCACAAGTCAGGGAATGCTGACAACCACCAGATGCCAAAGGAGGTACAGATCCTTCCCTAGAGTCTCCAGAGGTAGTGCAGTCCTTGATCTCAGACTGCCAGCTTCCAGAACTGTGAGACAGTATATTTTTGTTATTTTAAGACACCCAGTTTGTGGTAATTTGTTACAGCAGCAACAGGAAACAATAAAGATACCATGGTAAGTTTTTAGTAAGGTAAACAGCACAAACTGTTGCTAAATTTCTACTACACTTTGAGAAGTACCTTCTTTCTCCACTTGATCCCCCTCTTCATTCCCCAGTACATAGCTTCCACTTGGAAAGATATTCAGATCTCATTTGTACCCCCGGTGCCTGAGTTATAGAATCTTGCTTTCTTGACAACAGCAGCCTGATTGATGATATGACCCAGATGTGCCTGTGTCTGTTTGCTCCCTCGCTTGCACAGCAAAGAGCTCTGGGAAGTATAGAGATCATGATTATGGCTAAAAAAATATTAGATCCATCAGGTCAGAACAGATACAGACAGATATAAAGATATAGATATATAGGTGCGGATATATGACTGTAAGATTTCTGTTTGCAGACCTTTAAAGTCCCAGCAGTACAGAGAACAGTGATTCTCAGCCTCTATTCCAGATCTAATAAAGTAATATTTCAGGTATAAGGGGAGGCAGGGGAGCTGGGAAACTGGGTGAATGTGTTTTGTAAGTATTTATGATGTCCATTCCCAGTTAAAAATCATTGTCATAGACAGCTGGTGATGAAGATGTTCAAGCCACTGAGAGTCTCACTTTATTAGTCAGTGGCAAGACTGACCCAATGGCTTGTGTCGATATACCACAATGCCAAGGACCTCTTCATTTGGAGGAAGAAAAATTAAAAGTGAAAATGTCAATGTATAATATTAAAATCATTAAAATATGTGTGTTCTAAATTACTAAACTGAATGCAAAATGATCTTCTCTATTTAAGGATTGAATTGATCACTATTTCAATAACCTCTGAGAATCTTAGTCATAGCTCCCCATTGAGAAACTGTTCTCATAAGCCAAAATAAAGCCAATTTCCATCTTGTTCTCAATACTATGCCATTGTAAAGATACAATAAATAAATGCTTAGGTTCTTTTAGTTACTGCAGTTTAAAATAGAGTGTTCATGGGATGCCTGGGTGGTGAGGTTGGTTAAGTGTCTGACTCTTGGTTTCGGCTTGGGTCCTGGTCTCAGGGCATTGAGGTTGGCCCTGCTTCAAGTTCCACCTTCAGTGTGGAGTCCACTTGGGTTTCTCTCTCCCTCTGCCTCTCTTCCCCCATGTGCTCTCTCTCTCTAAAATAAGTATATAAATCTTAAAAAATTAAAAAAATAGAGTGTTCACTTAGTTACTATGCTACGTTCATTCTTATAATCATTTTCACAATTGGTCTAAGTTTTCTGACACTAGTGCTTATGTGGCCTTGACCTAGTAAATGTCAGCCCAAAGGAAAAACTGCAAATTACCTTATTCGGTTAATGAAGCATGTTACATTATAAAAGCATTTCTATTTCTATGAAAACCTCCAAGATCTTTAAAGTTAACATATGGTTTTACAAGCCACATGCAAGATACATCATAAATGTCACAAAAATACCTTAAGTCCAATTTAACTTCTGGGTTAACATTAATTTTGATTCAATTGTTACAGGTCTTCTAAATGGATAATTTACTAATGTCTACATAGTTTTTAACTTTAAATGTTCAAACAATCATTAGCTGGCTTTAAATTACTTATCTATATATAGTCAGATAATTATATTCAGAAAGAAAGTGTAAATCCTAAATTAACAAAAGCCAACTTTGTGTGCAGGGAATTAATAGTCACAGTAAATTGACAAATCAATTATTAGTTTCACTTTGTCTATTTTAAGAAGTGAAATGAGACCACTTGCTTTTTGCTTGCTATTTAAGAAAAGACTATAACTTGGGCTTTTTAAAGAGTGAGAAAATCTGATGAACTAGCCACTCTTCTATATGCTTTTCTCACATTAACTTCTGCAGCTCACGAGACATTCTGTTCATGAACGTTCTAAGTACTTTCATTTTCTTAAGTACTTTGAAAAGAAATTTCATGCTTGAAGATCAGTGGAAGAAGAAAAGTGTCTGTTAAAATGTATCTGAGAGAACAGAAGTACAAAAAAATGGGAATGAGAAAATAGGAGGCAAAGATGCACAGAAGCAGATCCAGAAGACAAGCAACTGAATAGGAAAAAACCCAACGAAACCTGAGAAACATTTCAAGGACAAGTTCATATTCAAGCATTATCACTAGATGTTCTATTTGATAAGACACAGGATCTGTTAAGAGTGGGATAAAATGGAAATGAAGTAGTCCATAAAGATGAGACCATTCTAAATATTACAGAAGGGTCATGGATTCAAGAAAACATTGCTCACAATTAGAATTTAACAAAGGAACAAAGAAGGAAAGAACAATCAATACACTATTGTATAGAAAATCCCAAGAAGCGCAGCACAAATCTGTCAAATGGAGGCACAATACAAACGTAACAGACTATTGAAAAGATGAAGTGAGACAACATATGAAAATGCCTTGCAAATATAAGACACTCCAAAAGCAAAAGAGAGATTATGATCATTAATCAAGGAAAGCTACACTTATAGGGCCTTGACTTTCTAGCTGTTTAAAATGCTCATTTGAATGAGAGTTGATGTTTAGTCATAGCTGAAGTTATAAACAAGGACACAAAGTCTTGGCCTCTTCTTGAGGAACAAGGGTCATCTCTGAGGTTAACCAAGACTGTAATATCAAGTCTTTGCAGACAGGCTTCTGTCTGTCTATCTACCTACCTACCTACTTACCTTCCTATCTGGATTTTAGCAGATTTTGTGCCTGGTAGACACTCAATAACAAAGCAGTAAGTGGAACGAGTGCACTCATTTCTCATTCTGCGCCCCTCAGATTATAAAGTCTATTTGACTAAACGTTAGAGATCTGCCTTAAACTCAAGGTGCCAGCTGACTCTCCAACCAAGACCAGTTTCCTGGCTGAACTGTGTAATGTAATTTTTTTTAAACCCCTATTTATTTCTCCAAATTCAACCTACTGCTCTGTGTTGACCTTCAATGGCCATCTGATTTTTCCTCCTCTGTCTGATCTGGAATTGATCTATTGCCAGGCCTCCCAGTTAGATCTTCATGGCTCAGCCAGACTCCTGGGCCCTTTTTATCTGTCTCCCTCATCCGTAAAGTAGGATCTTCAATCACAGCAGGAAATCAAATCAAAACTAACAGTTTTAGTGTGGTTTATTCTGTTGCCCTGTAGTATACAGCTATTGAAAAGGGTGAGTTATAAATGCTGGGTTTTATTTATGAGTATTAAACCTGAGTGAATGCCACATGATTGTTCATTCATTTATTTCTGTTTATCAGGTATTGACCTACACAATAGGGATGCGAAGATGAAAACATTGTACTCCATTCTTTAAAGGTCCAAGTGTAGTAAGGGAAATTGACACATGATGATATGTACACCAAATGAGAGAAATGCTCTAACAAAAGTGTGAGAAAGAGACTTGCTAGCACTTGAGAAGTGTTATTTAATTCTGTCTAGTAGGAGTGGAGTCAGAGAAGGCTTCATAAAGATGACATTGACATGCACCTTAAAATTTAAGTAAATAAGCACAGGTAATAGAAGCAGAAGCAGCAATTCCAGATAGCAGGCATTGCATGTGCAAAGGGTGGAGTCATGGAAGTCCATGGCATGGTGAAGAATGCCTGGCCCATGGTGTAAGCTTAGTAGGAGAGTAAATGAAATGATGAGGATAAAATGGAATCAGATTGTGAAGGGACTGGCCTTTATCCTCAAGTCAAGGGGCAAACATGATATTTTTAAGCAGTGAATCTATCATTATTCCAATTTTACAAAGATAATTTTCTTACCAAAATAATCTAAGAGTCTGAAAAACTGACTTTAATTTTTGGTCTAAAAATTCTTATGCCCATTATAGGATTTCTACTTACCATTGCTTCAACTCTTGACCCTGATGATTATACACAGAAATGAAGACTGCATTAAACTCATGAAAGCCACTGCATGTAAGCTCTAATTAATAAGGCAGGAATAATCACAGAGCCTATAGTGTATCCTTTTCTTGGTACATCTTTGCAAGTAAATTAGCTAACGTCCATTTTTTAAGTATGCAACCTTAGAAGCAAAGATACATCCAGGTAAAATTTGTAGAGAAAGGAGTAAGTAAAAATGTCTGCTGGGATATTTGATGGGCGTTTCTATTTTTGTTAACTTAGCAAGTCTGTGATAACAAAATAGGCATGATTACTTCTCTGTGGGGCCAGATTGCTAAAGAGAATTTGCCATTTGATTCTACCTTCATGATTCCTATATCACCTGACGGGGTGATTCTCCCTTTATAATGAACTGTGTTGCTTTAAACTCCTCAATTCCCTGATGATAGATCTTATTCTATTAGTTGTTCCAAACATGTTACAAATCACTCTGTAGCATGTTCTCATCTATAGCACGATAGAACAGATTCATATTCCATGATAGCCATTCTGAATCCAGATCTAATTGTAAACCTACATGATTTTTAGGGTGGCACCACAGTGAAACTGTATTTGGTGATATGAACACTGGATATACCAACTGAGGGACTAGAACTGAAGCCATTAGACTAAAACTACTTTCCAGACATGCTTTATTTGACCCATATAGTATACAAAAATGAATGTGGATTCCTTTAAGTAGGACATATGCTCCCCACTTTGCCACAGTCCCTACTGTTCTTTACTATATCACACCTGGCCTTACTCTACTCATTTATATTATATGAACTTCACTTTATAACCCAAGCTGTAACATTTCTATCTTTTCAGGAACCATACCTTTTCCCTGAAAATATCTTTAACCGCTCAGAAGCTGACCTTTGGTTTGGGGTTGACATTAGGTTCAAGGTTGAGAGATAACATAACACACAGAGACATGCGGAGGCGATTCAGGTGGAACTGAGAAGTACGCACTTCAGACACAGAAGGGATGTCAGTACTGGTTGAGAGGAGAGGCAAGGAAGAGTTTTCAGCTTAAGAGAGACTGTGCTCAAAGGCATCCGTCTGACTAACCCTGCTCCTACTAAGCTAATGAATAGACATAATAAGGATGACAGCTAAATTAATAGGATGTGGGTTAACCAGGGACTCTAAAGAAAACAAATACTGAATATGAAAACTTAGCCCCTGTAATAACTATTGCTTTGTCCTCTTCATCTGGTACAAGCCCCATCCCCCCCCCACGCCATTCATGTACCCCCACCAACACACAGGCTTCCTCGCCACAGGAGGAGACAGAGCATACAAGAGCTGCTGAGCCAATGCGGCTCCCTTCTGATGCCGTAGTAATCTGTTCGACATTTAGATCTGTAATCTGAACTAGGCCAATCAGAATTCCTCCTCAGAGAATCTCCAGCTCCCGCTAGAGTTCCAACTCCACTATTCGTCCTGGTTAGACCTGAGCAGAGCACTGCCCTCACCCTGTAAGCTTGTCCACCCCCTGCCATGCTCCACCTCTAAAAAGGTGATATGCAGAGAGAAGCAGAGAAGAACAGAAAATCTGAGTGTTTCCAGTCATCTTTGAGGCCAGCCCAGTTCCTGCCTTTTAAGTTGTCACTTGTGATCAGAGCACTGGTGATGAAATATCAGAACCAGTGAGTCCTTAAATGTAAGTTGTCTAGGCACAGGAAGCTGATCAAAAAAAAAAAATTCCTCAAATTAACTTTTGCTTGAAACAGCCATCTATTTGAGACAAAAAGAAACATTTTTGGATTATTTTCCCCATACATCGTTCATCTGCTTGTGTTAATTCTCTATTTTATTTCACGTACATATATAGCGACTAAAAGAGAATAAAGGCTGTCTACCCCAAATCTGTCAACAGTAGAATTCTCTCTTGATTTCACATTTCCTTCATATAGTAACTGATGTTCTCTGGGACACTTTACCTGCAGCTACTAGCTCATGTATTCATCTAATCAAAGATTCACTTATTTTATTTATCCCCCATTATATGAAAATGTTACTCCCACTCTCTAATTAGTCGTAAATCCTAATAAACAGCATTGGATTGGAAATATATTATTCATGAGAAATAGAGAAGGGCTTTTTTCCTCAAAAAATACTCCTTACAAATTACATTTATAGCTAAAAAAATCTTCATATAAATCCTTCTATAAATATAATATGTGACATATAATTCTGAAGCAAATATCCATACTACTTATTAATAGGCTACATGTAATAAGTAGACTGCATAATAGTCTAATTGCATCTCAAGTGATTTTAGCCAAAATTAAGTACATTATTCAGAAAGCATTTAAAAAATTTAATCGATGAATTAAAAGCCTTAAAGTTGCCAAGATAATTGACATTATCAAATCACAAATATACATTCATCAGAAACACTGAAATCTCTCTTTCAAGAAGAGAAAACAAAAACACTTACTGAACTTTCCCTAAGCTATTCCACATAATGGCTTCTTACTGAAGATTTGTAGTAATAATCTCAAATTTTCCTAAAACTCATCATATTGTAAGTATCCTATTTCCAGTGATTGCTTGATGTGACAGGATGCATTCAACTTAATTTTTCCAGAAAAGCAAAGCACTTTCCTTTGTTCTCTTCCTACTCAAAGAGCTGCCAAGTTTCCGTAAACACAATTCTTCAGCAAGCAAGTGTGAGATAGTGCCCTGCTTTTATTAAACTGGAAACAAAAATTCTCTGAGACTGAGAAAGCTTGTAGTCTGCCTATATGTTTGAGGAGACCATTACGAGGAAGTCGGAGGGGAGAAGGAATTACTGACTCTTCTGGAATCCTAAGGAGCTTGAAGTCTTTCTCTCATGCTTACTGTGGACCAGAAGTGGAAGTGGAAGGTATCTGCTGACTAGATCGTTGACCCAAGACTTACTTCAATACAACTGAATTTTGGATAGTAAAAATTCTGATAAGATTTTTCTTTGATTTTTAAAAAATTATTCAATTGGATAATAGACACTATAACTAGATTTTACAAACTTTAACTAGGAAATTTTTAAAAATCCTTACTGTTTCTGAGAATGTAACATTGGCCTTGCATGCAGTGAATTGGAAAAGAGGCCTCTTCACGAGAGTTTAATGTGAGGCCCAGGTTTTAAAGCCTTCTGGATATTCTATACATTGGGCTTATCTTCCTTGTTCTGGAGCATATCATTTAGGCACATCCTAAGAGGTGAATGTTTAGGCATTCAGAAAGTAATGAATCAAATTTCATTGTATATATTTTCATATTAAAAAGAAAAACCTTACTAAATACATATGAATACATTAAGAAGAAAATTAAATGATGAGCAGAATGATGTAACGCAAAGGGCCGTATAAATTTCGGAAGAATCAAAATACAAAATGCTCCCTTTAAACTTGGAAATTTACAAATTGAGGGCTCCAGAGGGGAGGGGGTGGGGGACTGGGCTAGGCCAGTGATGGGTATCAAGGAGGGCACGTATGGTATGGAGCACTGGGTGTTATACGCAAACAATGAATCATGGAACACTACATCAAAAACTAAGGATGTACTGTATGGTGACTAACATAACATAATAAAAAATTATTAAAAAAAACTTGGAAAAAAGAACTCTCATCACAATTACATATGTGGAAAAACAAATGACACCACCGAAAGTCATTCTATTAGGGTACATTTCAACCAAACCAAGGCAAAGAAGATAGTATAATGGCCTTCACAGTGTATCCCTTACACCAATAAACTGTCTTGTCATAATTGAACGTGAGGCATTCTGGTTCCTCAAGTATTCTACCCTACCACATTGATTTTCAAAGAATTAGATTAAAATAAAAATACTGTTGATTCTGAAGCCAGTGAATACAATTTAATATTTCCTCGGAGAAGGCACAAAGTCTCAATGGGGACATTGGTTTCTGTTGATAGACAAGGGAAAGCCAAGTGATGGGTGGCTGATCCTTTACCTGGATTAGTTAGAAATACCACTTGCAGTTTCACGTTGATGAACTTCATTTTAGGAAAATTTAGAAATTTGCACTACCATGGAGAAAAGTTATGCGGGCGATTACTCAATCACAAAAGTATTCTTAAATAAAATTATTTGCCACAGAGTTTCTTTAAATAGCATATTTCCCTTGTGCATATAAATCTTTCAATGATCATTAGCTGCTTAAGAGAGACTGGGGGACAGAGCCTCTTAAAACTGACATGTTAAGCCACTACTAATTAAAGATCAATCAAAAATGAAAGGAACACTTCTCTGAAGTTATGATGATTCAATTTACCCACAAATCTGTAGGAACATATTAAGTTGGTAGAGTAAGGTATGACTGGAATGCTAAGTGTTTTAACATTAAACCATAAAATACTGGCATCCTATTTTCATAATCATATTCAAGCAGAAGTAATTTTTCATGAAGAGTCTGCATATAATTTAGGAATGCTCAGTTATTTAGCCAAAATTCAAGAGGAAATTTATGGATGAACATCTCTCTTTATATTCAAATTTTAAATGATGTGGGTCTTTTTATAGTTTCTATTTTAATGAACATCAGTCATGTGGTACATAGTTTTATTCTGAAACCTCTTTCAATATTCTACACCATAATGTCTTTTGATAGGTTTATTTCTGATAAATTGGCATTTACTTTGCAAATTCAGAAGGAGTTCTCGTTAACATAGGATACTCACTGCATGTTTCTATGCTAGTAAACTTCAATCATTACAAATGACTCAGAAAGCTTTGTGATAACAGTGCTTGTCAGAGGAAAAGCAGTATTTTTCTGTAAAATGAATATGACTGTTGCCAAAAAACCTTCAGGAGGAACTTGACAGGCATAATGGTTTGATGCTGTTTTATAAAATTATTCTCATGTCCTTTGTCTTAAGAAATATTATATCTGAATTTCTTTGGTTTAGAAAAATAATATTTTTCAATCTTACTTTCTTCTTGATGGTCATTTACAAATGTGTGTGGCATAGTGTCCATTACACGGTCATTTTTTTAAAGAATGGGAATCATTTTCTTCTGTCAGAACTATGTACTTACTATATGCATTTGGGTAGACTTGTTGAAGAAGTAATCTAAAATCAATAATTTCTTTAAGATAAAATCTAATGTAAGTAGAAAAATTTAATGTGCGTATTATGTTCTTAGAGGAGAAGTATAAATTAATTTTCTAAAATATTATCCATCCTATAACGAAGCCCATGTCTGCTACCATAGTATGATACTCTAGTAAGAATATAAACATGATCAAATAATCACTGGCATTCAGAATGCATTTCAGGAACCTCCCATATACGGCATTCAATATATAGCATTAAAATAGCTCAACTACTAGCAGCAAGCACATATTGACTACTTAATATATAGCAGGTGATGTACTAATCTTTACATGCATTATCTCATTAAATACCCACATTAACTCCATAGAGGTAGGTCTATCATAGTGCCTTTTTTATTGATTAGGAAAATGAGGGCTGCTTGTTCAAGGTTATACTAGTTGTAAGTGGCAGAGCTGGATTGTCATCTAGGCCTCTGTGGCAGAATGACTTGAACTGGGAACCAGTGCCATATGCTTCCTTTTTATTATAACCAAAATAATTGAATAATAACAATAACAATACCAAGAAGGAGGAGGAGGAGGAGGAGGAGGAGGAGGAGGAGGAGGAGGAGGGGGAGGAGAAAACCATGATGATGAGAACAAATTTGCTTTTGCAAAATTTGTGATATAAAAACATATGGTTATTTTTGGTCTCTGTTTTCTCATCAGTTAAAGGAAAGATTTGATTTGGTAACTATTGAAGCATCTCTACTTTCTAAAGTTCCTAAATTTAGAGTTGTGAAGAGATACACATGTCTAGTTGCTTAGGTGGTCAACAACACATAAAATAGTACTCTTAGTGCTGTAACGAAAGAGTAATCTGTATGATTTGTGTCGGTGTCCAACAAACTACACCAGAACTAGATCCAAAGCTGGGAATTTCAATGGACTCTCTGCACTGGTTTTGTGACAACACCCTTGGACCTTTTCTTTCTTCCCATCTTTCTTCCTCCTTTTGACCCTTTTCCAATGTAAGAACAAGCAGGGGTACTTACATTGTCTCTCTTCCAGTTTTTAATGCATTTTAACAAGTGCTTCAACTGGCTTCCAGCTTTTCAGATATCTCTGGCCCATAGCTCTAACCTCCATCTCCATCTTTCTTTGGTTTTCAAGCCTGTCATAGCATCAGGCCTTTAGCATTTAACACTTAAAAAGGAAGTTTGACTTCTGCTTAGATAGCAATTTTTAACGCAAACGTTCAAGTTGCATTTTCACCCAGCCTGTTCCTCCTTTCTAGCACTAAAAAAAGACTTTGATTTTGAAATCTGTGAGATTTTATAAGTTGGGGCATATAATGATCTAATGATACTAATACTAGTTTCCATTTGTTGATTTCTCATTTGCTTTAGGATATGAAATATTAACTAGATACTAATATGAAAAATATTCCTCCTCAGGTTAGAATCATAATTTTTAAGGGGCTTTTGGTTTCAAAAGTAAGATATCAGACCACAACAGCTGTCAAGAGTTATTACTTTCATTTATCATGGCATGATAAATTTGGATTGAGTAGAACTGAATGCCATCAGTTTATATAATTATAATACCAGTCTTTATTTGCTTTTACATGCTCTAATTATGATGTCTATTTGTCCAGAAGCTCCAATTTATGTCTAACAAGCTTCATGCCAGGCAAGAGAGCTATGCTGATCTGCATATCTTTCTCAAGTGGGCAACAAGTACATCATTTTTCATCTAAAACTTGGACTTTGGATACAGGTGCTCTTATCCAGAGTAAAAGGGAAGTTTTTACAGTTTTTTATATGAGTTTGTCAGTGAAAATATGTCTTGTATTTTCCCTATGAGGCAGCAAAAATAAAGTCAACAATATTACATTTGCTCACGACAACCAGAAGAGTAATTGTGATGGAAAAACCCAGTCAATGTTGACTTCCCTACTTCTTGGAAAGCAAAGTCATATATGCATCACTTGCATGACTTAGTAACAATGTATTTTTTAGCATCAACAGTATTATATGCCACTTTCAGAATTAGGTATCAAATTCAACACCCAAATTGTTTTGTTTCTAGTATATTGCTATTAAGTACTTCCCTACCTGAAAAAGGAAACAAAGAACCTCCCCAATTTTAGTAAGATAGAGTAGTAACTATTCAGAAAAGGTATGTTTTGTTTCAAGCTATTAAAATATACACCTAGATAGCAAATGTTAGATAATAATTCTCAATGTGGTCTTCTTGGATTAAAAATTCAATTAGTATATTTGTAGTAAAACACATTCCGGGTCCAATATATTTATATGCACAGCTCCAGGACATATAAGGATCCCAGTTATGGAATGAATAACTTATGGGAATAAAAGATACAGCACAGGGAATAGAGTCAATGGTATTGTAATAGCATCGTATGGTGACAGACGATAGCTACACTTGTGGTGAGCACAGCATAATATATTGAGTTGATGAATTACTATGCTGTATACATGAAACTAATGTAATAGCATGTGTCAACTATCCTCAAGAAAAGCATGAAGTAGAATATGTATCAATAATTATTTAAGCAACATAGTAAATTAAATTTATAATTTACATAACAAGAAGTTTTCCTATAAGGATATCAATCAGGGTCTATTATATAATATATGAACATTTTCCCCTCAGTCTACTTGACATTTAAAATTCTGTGAGCTATAATATGGTATAACAGGGCACAGTGTGCTACTTAAGTTGTAGTGTGACACTTTATTTTAATTAGCCTGTAGCTAAATTGGATAAAGTTACATGTATCTGTGTCCCTTTACTTGGACAGATGTCTAAAAATTTGAGGTTTCAATATTGTCATCAACCACTTTCCTCTCCATGTTAACATTGGTAAATCCTTGTTACTTGCTCAGATATAGAAGTATTTGTTTTTTTAACAAACTTAACAAACATATTGAATACTAAAGAAAAATAAGAGCCCTACTGGGCAGTTTATTCAGTTCAGTCTCATTTTTTCCCTTACAGAAAATTTGGAGATGTGTGCCCTTTGTGGCATGTATACCTTGTCATCAATTAATATTTATTGGCATTTCCTGTGCCCAGGGTACATCACAAAGTTACTGTGAACTTTATTAAGAAACACAGAATCTAGAGAAAATACTCAGTTGAATATTAGGATAAGCAAGAGAAGAAAATAGAGACTGTAGACATTCAATTAGGTTCCCATATTTCATCAACCCCAGGCATTTACCTAAATGGACTAGATTTATTCGAAACCCTCCAAATGCGGCTAATTCTGAAAAAAGAGAGGTCACTTGTATGCAATGAGTAAAGAGTGAGAGAAAGAGGTAAGAGGGGAAAGGAAGAAGTAATTCTGATTTCAAAGGAAACTGACTTTTCCTTCAAAAGCACTATGTTACAAAGATGTATCATTTTATTAATCTTATCAAAGATTAAAAAGTTATTATACTCATTAGAACTCTACACACTAAAAACTGTTAGAACTAATAAATGAATTCAGTAAAGTTGCAGGATACAAAGTCAATACACAGAAATTTATTGCATTTATGTACACTAATTATTAACTATCAGAAGGGGAAATTAAGAACACAATCCCATTTACAATTGTATCAAAAAGAATAAAATACCTAGGAATAAATTTAACCAAGCAGGTGAAATACCTATATATTGAAAAATGTAAGACATTAATGAAATAAATTGAAGAGGACAAAAATAAATAAATAGATAAACCAAAAGGTATTCCATGCTCATGGATTAGAAGAATTAATATTATTAAAATCTGCAAACTACCCAAAACAATACACAGATTTAATGCAACCCCTATCAAAATTCCAAAGGCATTTTCCTAAAAGAGAAATAGAACAAACAATCCTAAAATTTGTATGGAAACACAGAAGACTACAAATAGCCAAAGGCATCTTGATAAAGAAGGACAAAGCTGGAGGCATCATGCTCCCTGATTTCAAACTATATTACAGAGTTATAGTAATTAAAAAGTATGTATTGGCATAAAAGCAGACAAACAGATCAATGGAAAAGAATAGAGAGGCTTGAAATGACCTCACACATATATTGTCAATTAATTTATGAAAAAAGAGCCAAGAATATGCAATGGGAAAAAGCCTCTTTAATAAATGGTGGTGGGAAAACTGGACAGTCACAAGCTAAAGAATGAAATTGGACTACTATCTTACACCATACACAAACATTAACTCTGAATGGATTAACAAATTGAAAGTAAGACTTGAAACCATAAAAGTTCTAAAGGAAAACATAGGCCATAGCTCCCTGACATTGGTTTTGACATGGAATTTTTGGATCTGACTTCAAAAGCAAAAGAAACAAAGGCAAAAATATAAAAGTGGGATAACATCAAACTTAAAAGCTTCTGCATGACAAAGGAAGCCACCAACAAAATAAAAAGGCCACCTAATGAATCAGAGAAAATAATTACAGATCGTGTATCTGTAATTCAGAATGTACAAATAACTCAAACAACTTAATAATAACAACAAAAACACCCCCAATCTGATTTTTTAAATGGACAGAAAATCTGAATAGACATATTTCAAAGAAGGCATACAAATGGCCAACAGGAACATAAAAGGATGCTAAATGTTATTAAGCATCAGGGAAATGCAAATCAAAACCACCCTGAGATATCACCTCACACCTGTCAGAATGGCTATCATCAAAAAGACAACAATTAATAAATGTTGGAGAGGATATAGAAAAAAGGAAACCTGTGTGTTGTTGGTGGGAACATAAATTGGTGCAACCACTGTGGAAAATAGCATGGCAGTCCCTCAAAAAATTAAAAAGAGAACTACCATATGATCCAGCAATTCTACTTCTGGGTATTTATTTGAAGATAATAAAAACACTAATTTGCAAAGATATATATATATCCCTATGTTCATTACAGCATTGTTTTCAATAGTCAAGATATGGAAACAACCCCAGTGTCCATCAGTGGATGAATGGGTAAAGAACATGTGGGGTGTGTGTGTGTGTGTGTGTGTGTGTGTGTGTGTGTACAGATATACATATAGATACAGATAGAGATATAGATATCTACAATGGGATACTACTCAGCTATAAAAAAGATTGAAATCTTGCAATTTGTGACAACCTGGATGGATCTTGAGGGTATTAAGCTAAGTGAAATAAATCAGACAGAGAAAAAGAAATACTATATATTCTCTCGGACATGTAGAATCTAAGAAAAAAATGAAATGAAAAACAAGTTCATAGATTCAGAGAATAGACTGGTGGTTACAAGAGGTAGGGGATGACAGAGTGGGAGAAATGGATGAACTTTTTTTTTTTTTTAGTTTAAGAAAGTTGAATTTAAACATTTTTAAAATTTATTATAGCCATTATATACTTCTGGTGAGAGTTTATACAACTTCTTTGGTAAGAATTCTGAAAATACAGCAAGAAAGCTTGATAAAATTATTTGTTTTTACCTAGTATTTTTCCTTTTAGGAATTGACCTGTTGAAATAATTATAAAGTCAAGGGAAAATGTATAAGTAAAGATCACTGCATCATTATTTATGATGATGAAATTTGGAAAAAAACAAATTTCCAGCAATATATATGAACTCATAGGACACTCACATGGATATCATGTAGCCATTAAATGGATATTTTCCAAGAACTTTTAATAGCAGATTATTTCCTGTAATTATCCAAAATTTCTACCATTAACCTGTACAATCATTTTTTAAGCAGAAAACCAAAATCTAAATACAGTGATACCTAGGCCTAGATGAGTAATTAAAGATAATTTTCAGTTAATTTTAAGTTGTAAAGTATAATGTATCTCACTAGGTCAACAGTAGGATGGATTTCTACTCTTTGAAAGTCTGTTAATGGTGAATATAACATCCTTTGTTCTGGAAGTTTCTGAAAATGGGTTCCTGGCCATAACAAGAAGGCCACATCGCTGACTGACACCCTCAGGGCTCAAGCTCAGCAAGATTACAGTGTCTGTCTTTTGATTCCCTTGACTACTGCAGCCTGAAATGACTAAGTCAGGCTCACCTCCTGAATTGACCTTCAGAATTGTACAGCATGATTTCTGGGATTTTACCCAAGAAAGTGCTGTCCAGATATTTGCTCATGTCTTCAAGTTACTTAAAAAAGACAAAGTTATTTTTTTCACATTGTTAAGTAACACGTTGATGCCACTTAAAATGGAAATGCTAGGCTGTAACCACATTAAAATTGATAAAAATTCAAACCCACCAATTTACATATTTTATATGAATTGAGTTACTATTTTATTTTCTGTCCTTGGTACTTTGCTTTTTTGTGCCTTTTCCTTTCTACACTGGAATAGTTTAAATGATTGCTATTAATCTTTCCAGTTTTGAGAAGATGAAGGAGCTAGAGGAAAAAGAAGTCACAAGGGATGTGGAAAGGGATAAGAGGCATGGCCAGCAAATGGCAGACAAAGGAGAATATAATGATAAGACCAATTCATGCATTTCATGATTTTATCTATGACATTCTTAATGAGTTTTATATATTTACAGACAAACTGGAGAACTGATGGATTTACAGTTACCAAGGTCAGATGGATGTGTGTATAACTTCGCAGGCTGTTCAAACTCAGCTTTGTGTAATTACTGGTCATTGTTCTTATACTGTAGCTCATGTGCTAGTTTTATTATCCTCTGATGTCAATCTTTAATTTAGGACAAAGCTGAGTCAGACACCTGAGCTCTTGTCCAATGAAACGCTCTTGGGAGATTCTCACTTTCTCATAAGAGTAGGTACCACTTAGAGGCTTTCCATCACTGGTCCTGGCCACCCTCCTGACTCCCACCCCACAAAACTTCATTCAGTCCCCCTTTCTTAGGATGCAACACATTTGACCCTGTTGAATTTGATAGCTTTTCAAGTCTGGAAAGGCAAAACTTAATTCCCAGGAGGTGCAAAATCAAAGTACATATTGTAGAAAACAAACATATTTTAGGCATCTGGAGTCTTTTTGTTTGGTCCTTAACATTATTTTGTATTTTCACTTACCCTTTGTGATCAGCTGTTCACCTACTCCAATACTATTGCAGTAACAACACTAATAGGGTAGTTTTTTCAAATCAACTATTGCTCCAAAAATTCAAGGATTAAGGTTAAATTTCTCTATCTAGTAAATGATTTATCCTATACACTGAGAATCAGAATCAGGAAATAATGAAACAAAAGTTGTTTAAAAGAATCCAAATCCCAGATTGCTGTCTCTAGTTTACTTGGCATTTAAAGAGAACTCATGTTTCTTTTGGTGGTGGTAATAAAGGAGTTATAGTACTTCTCAGAGCATTTTGCTAACACACATGCTCATCTTTGTTCAAATGAATCACAGGTGAAACCTCCAATTTGCATAAGAAATTTTCAAATTTTCAAATCGGTTTGATTACTCTTTATAATTTCCGTTCAAGAAAAAGTAATTTTTTTTAAAAAGAAAGCTTTACTAATTATTCCATTTTGTACAACACTTTAGTAGAATGTAGAGAACAATAGATAATATAAGAAAACCCAATGGGCAACCATCAATCATAGTATTCTTTTAATTATGTTGTCAAGTAAAGAGACACAATTAATTTCATTTTCACTATGTTCATTACTGATAACTGGTACCATAAACCACTTCTTCTTTCCTATGATATATATATATATATATATATATATTTGTATAACTCCTTAGAAATATGTTTTCCTAGGAATTATTAGAAGGTGTGTATGACTATGGTCACTTAGAATTTACATTTCAAAATTTCCTCAGAAAATAGCAATAAAATCTAATGTACTTTAATATACCATAACATGAGTAAAGAGCATGATGTGATTTTAATATATCTCTTTGTTTCATATACAGCATTGTTTTAATGATGCTTGTGGTCTTCTATCCCAAAATAATGACGATTAGAATACTACTTGCACGTATATGGCATCAATTCAAAGGCTTGGGTTTATCATCAAAGAAACATATTGATACCCTGACTTGTATAAATCTTGCATATGTTCATGCCTTAAAGTTAGTAAATATTTCCAATGCTAGAAATCTGCTGACTATAATAATTTCATAGGTTCTAAGACCATATCTTTTTGCACTATAAATTTGAATATGCTACTACTAAAGATGATCACATCTGTAATCATCATTTTGAAGATGATTTACAATTTTAATTCAAATTCTCACTCCCAAAACAATAATAACATCAGTAGCTTAAGGGATGGGCTATTAATTCCTTTTTAGTTGTATAAAGTATTTCTACTGTCAAATGGTGAGTGTGGGAAAGAATTCCTTAACAAACATGAATATATGGTTAAAATTATACTTAAAATTATACTGAATATAGGTATACCACATTTGGAAATTCCAGACTGAATTCTAAGATAACTATGTCAGAATTCTGATTTGTAGACAACTGGATATTTTTACCAAAGTGATTTTGTCCATATTCTTATGTCCCAAACCTGTTAGCTCTTTAACCAAAAGCCACTTGCTCACATTTTATTAAAAATAAAATAGCACAATGTCCTTTACATTCGATTAGATAAAAATGATTTTTAACTGTAATGATGATGACACTTATCTTAATGAATCTGTACCTTTTTTCCCAATTTTCAAAAATTGTGTTTTGATGTACTAATGATATAAGTCAAAGAGTTCCACATTGCCTGTTGTAAAACCAAATCAAGCCTTATAAAATGACAATATAACACCACCAATAAGACCTTCAGCCAATCTCATTTCTGAACAACCACATGAAAAACAGATGAGTCTTTATACTCATGTGCCCAGCTTGGTCCTAATGCATGCACCGTGAGGCATGGAATGGGCCATGTTTTCTGGGATTTTCTAATTTTGCTCCCTTTAAATACACACAGGTTTGGCTTAGAGGATGACGTCGGGTTACAATCTAGGCTTATTAACTGTCAGAATGTATTGAGAAAAGGGTATTAACCAGAATTACTCACCCAGCTGAGTCTCCTGAATTGTCAGTTTACTTTCCATAGGATACAAAAGCTTGGGTGGCTTATCAGTCAGAGGGGCTGAAAAACAAAAATAACAATACAGACTTCTAGTTATGCTGCATGAGCTGAATGATAGAACAGTTTATTTTCCCAGATATTTGTCATTCTCAGAGTAGTGTGTCGAAGCATTCTACCAAGTAATGACTTACATATCGCACGTAGTACCTTCAGGCGAGCTGAAAAGCTATAAGATTGTACACGAGTCAAATATAACACTTCCAAATTGACAGTCACATGAGACCGTTGAAGTCAGAATCAGGACCGGCCAGTCCTTAAGAACATACGACTGTGCTTCATCAAATATTTTCAATTTGCACCTTGTTTTCCATTTTAAAGGGTACCCTACATTTTCTCTGTGTTAATGAAACCTAAACATGATATCTGTACTGTGCGTTTCAATGATTTGGGGGACATAATGTTGTCTTAGTCTCCTTAATCCCTTTCCAAGTTTCCATAGGCTGGATCACACTGCCTCAAAACCCCTAACTTAATAATTAGGTTAAATATTTCTTACACACATAATCACTAAATGGGACAGCAGTGTGGCATTCAATTAATACAAGCGCAAGCTGCACACTCAAACATGCACACAAGTATTCACCAAGTTAATACTTTAAATGATACTGACCATTTACTCAAAACCCCTTATCACTGCCATCCACTACATTTTGTAGCATTTATTGCTAATTTGCATGAAATACTTCCTTTGATTTTTCAGCTTCCACAAATTTCTGCTCTGGGCTCCCATCAATTTATCAGTTATCAGCCTACAGATCTAAGACTTCACTATAATGCCCCTTGAAGATGAGTTTCCCATTGCAGACTTCATTCCTAGCTAAACGAGACTGTCTGGACTTTAGACAAATAGGCAGTTCTCCTTCATTAAGCCTCCCTCCCCACCCTCTCTGATTGAATCTCCCAGGTCCCTTGAAACCTGTCACGGCAACTTCCACGCTGTAACAAGGACAGAAATGATCAAATAAGGGTTGCTGAACTAAATGTTTTCATTTTGAGGGCTTTATTCCTTCCTTGCTAGGAGGCCATGCCAGTTTGGGTGATAACTGGGAGGCTGATCTACATAGCAGTGCCAGGACTTGGCCGCATGTCCTCATTGCCAGAGGATTCAACAATTCAATCTGCCTAGGCAGCTCACCTTCATCTCTCTTTAACAGAAAACATAGTCTGTGCAAATGAATCATGCACCCCCAATGCAGAAAAACAGGGACGAGTTTTAAGAGTTCTGGTTTTGGACACCAACCTCACATAGGATCAATAGCTTTCATTTGCAACTAATTGAATGCATTATTCATTTATCTTCGTTAGATTTAGCACAGGGATGGGAATGAAGGGGAAAGGAAAGTTGGGGTAATGGGGTGAGATAAATCACTGCGAAATTCTTCTTGAAGATTTGACATCTCTGATTAACGTTACTCTTATTTCTTGCCTACAGGGAGAGTAACAGATTTTTATTCTCCTACCAGCTAAATAAGTAGATTATTCTTTAAATGTTGGCAAAATAGTTCACCATTAATAGGTCAAAAAGCCACATTTCCTAGGCTCATATTCTCATATCATTTCAGTGAACTTCAAAAGCAACTATGGTATCAAAATAACCAGTAATATTCAGTAAATTAACTCAATTTATAAAATTTCATGATTATGTAGTTACAAGTAGACAACTCAACAGTTTGTTACAGAAAGCAGCTGAGAGAAATGTTCTCTGTTCAAACACATCCCACACTGATTTCTAGTAGGAGAACAAAACTGTAGAGAAAGATAATAAAATGCAAATGTAGCATATTATTTTAGGAATGTAAAATGGCTTTGTGGTTCTCCACCTCAACCCACCACCCACCCTGTGGCAAATGTTATATCTTTGAGACCTTTCGTATTACTCTCTATGTGATGATTCCGTATGCAGAGGAATCAAAGAATGTTGAAGCCAGAGAAAATTATATGCTTATTAAGTCCTTTGATTTTTAAATTGTGTTCCCTAAAGCCCTGTGATTTCCATAGTGCCCCTCTGGGCAGGTGAAGTGAAGATGGAGATAAAGGGTGGTCCACGTGGCTTGACTTGTACCACCCACCTCTCTCTGGACAAAAGGAGCTCTGCTTTTATTCATCATATATCAGTATTTCACCTAAGATTCTTTCCAAAAAAAATTCAATTCAACTCAACTGATATATATGGAACATTATAATGTGCTAGGCATTGTGACAGGGGTTGGGGATATCTCTGGTTTCTGCCCTTACACTTTATAATAATCAGAAGTTAAAAAAAATAATTAAAAATCAGGGCTGATTCAACTTCCTTGTTTTAGAGATGCAGGATCTGAGGTGCAAAAAGAACAATTGGCTTGCCAAAGGTAACAGAACAAACTGAAGCTAGAGCCTTTGCTAGAACTTTGTCTCCCAATTCTTTGTTACCTGCTCCTTGAAAATTCTGTCAAGCAAATACTATATAGCTTTGGGCAGGTTTCCCCTCAAGGTGCGAGCAATCTGTTAGGAGAGCAAAAACGTGCAACTAAGTAACCCTAACCTATAGCAGAGCACTCTCATTGTGCAGTCTGTCATGTGTATCATGTTTTTTTTGTATCATTTTTTTAGAAATTATTTTTATTTTATTTATTTGAGAGAGTGCAAGAGAGAGAGCAAATGAGCAAGAGAGTGACTGAGTGAGCGAACGAGTGAGCAGAGCTAGTGAGAGAGAACACGAGTGGGGAAGGGCAGAGGGAGCGGGAGAAGCAGACCCCCGCCCCCCGGCTGAGCAGGGAACCCGACTCAGGGCTCAATCCCAGGACCCTGAGATCATGATCTGAGCCGAAGGTAGACGCTTAACTGACTGAGCCACCCAGGTGCCCCTGTCACGTTTTGATATTATGCTCTGACACTATTTATCAGTTAGACGTGCTTCTAGTATGATTCACCTATCTTTGCTAAAAGTGAATGGAAACTTCCAGGGAGTACAAGAGCTGAACTATAGATCTGACACAATGGCAAAATGACTGTGAAAAGAAGTGACTGTTAGAGCAAAGATGTTAGCTCAGCTCCACAGTCATTTGAGGGGGACCAATTTTGCTGCTACAAATAAAGGACATATGCTCAATTATCCATTATTTGGGTGTTTTTGACACTTTACGGTGAATATTAGTTGAATCTAATCGACAGAAGAAAGAACTGGCAAGCATATGCAGGAATGTTAATATTCAAACAAAATGAACACACACACAAACACAAAACCTTCTTTATCTTCTTCATGGGCAAAGGTGGGACTGCAAGGAAATTCAAACAAATTGCTCACAATAAAAAAACCCCGAACTAATTAGCATCAGACCATGACTAGACCAACTGACATTTTATTGTCAAGAAAAAAACTTGCTAGGGCGCCTGAGTGGCTCAGCCGTTAAGCGTCTGCCTTTGGCTCAGGTCATGATCCTAGGGTCCTGGGATCGAGCCCTGCCTCGGGCTCCCTGCTTGGCGGGAAGCCAGCTTCTCCCTCTCACACTCCCCCTGCTTGTGTTCCCTCTCTCGCTGTCTCTCTCTGTCAAATAAATAAATAAAATCTTAAAAAAAAAAGAAAGAAAGAAAAAGAACAACTTGCCTTTTGGGACAGTCTCTTTCCTTCTCTTTCTCCTCTCTCTCTCTCTCTCTCTCTCTCTCTCTCTCACACACACACACACACACACACACACACACACACGCATGCACAAAGACACACTCACTAAACTGAAATCATTGAAAAACTAAAGAAAGTCTGACAGTAGTGACATGAAGCACAGGTTGATTTTAAATTCTAATCATACTTTATCTACCTCAAACCCCCCCCACAACAATTACAGTAGAAAAGTTTTTCTGCTAATTATGCATTACAATATTTCTATGCATCCACCACCAGAAGTATATTCAGGCTCTCGATTTATTCTACAGAATGCCCTACTGACAAAAGTAAAGCTGATACAGTTATTTAAAATAAAAACACACCTGTCTTACAGGTCTGTTCCAATTATTAAGATGCTCCAATTGACAAAAGTGTTCTGAAGAGTAGAAGGGGAATTTTAAGGACATTTGTTTTGCTTACCAGCTGCCAGTTAGAGAAACATCTAGAATTCAGCATATATGAAGCTTTGTATAGGATTGATTCTTTATCTATGTTAAGGTTCTCTACTTAATCATGAAAGGACACAGTCTCTCCCTTTTTCCCCCATTCCATGTACATTTGGGTTATCAAACACTGAAAAATAGGATCTTGACTTCCAAAAACAAAAGTAACAACAAACCAGGGGCATGAGGCCAGTATTCTTGAATGTTTCTAATGTTCTTACAGTGGAGAGAAATGTTAAGATATTTAGGATGAGCATACATTTTTCTGTTGGCCAACCATTCAACTAAAATTTAATTTTACTCCTTCAAATATTAATCCCTCAAATACTACTGAGAATACTCAATACTTCTTGGATTCCTATAATCATCCTAGGACAAAATTTGTACTTTCAAAATCATAGACAATTTTCAAAAGGTATTTTAATTGGTGGCTTCACTGTTTTGTTTCTTAGAAGCATTATGGTGGAGTAAGAAAAATAATACAGTTAGCTTTCAGGGAGATATGGGTCTAATAATTCCTGACTCTGCCTTGTTGATTTGGAAAGTTGGAGAAGTTATTTAAACTCTCTGAATCTCAGTCTACTTATACATAGAATGTGACATAAATAATTTTCCTTTATGGCTTGGTGTGAAGATTAAATAGGATAACAGATTAAGTGCCTGAATATAGCAGATGGAAAATAAATCTGCTCTAATAATACCCATCAAAGACTCGGACAATAGCATTTGACACTCTATATAGCCTAATAAGAAAAATATCATTCTTTGTAAAATAATGAACTGGATGCCTAGCTAAGGGTTCAAAAGGCATTGAGATCCTGAATTTAAGAATTATTAATATTTCCTATATTAGTTTCCCTAACAGGAGAACTGATCTGTCTTTAAGAACACAATTCAACAAAACCATTTTGAAGACTTTTAGATATGCAAACAATGTACTGAGATTGCAAAAAAACTCAAAGGTGAACAAAACACAGCTTTAACCCTCATAGAACTTACAACCTAGATAAATAATTATACTATAACTCTATTACTCAATTTCAAGAGCATGTATGAAGTACTTATCAATAGTAAGACTACATTAGAAAGAGATCAATGACATAAAATCATATACGTGTGAGATGAGACCATATATATGATGTACTGTGCTGAGTGCTACATTCACACATTAATTCTTTTTGACCCCACTTAAATCTACCGACTGAATCTGGTCACAAAACAATATTCACAGATTTATAGGGCTGATGACAAAACATGTTTTGTGGCAGTCCCACCAACATGCCCCATTTTATAATGATTTTTGTTTGTTTTGCTGTCTGCATATATATATATATTTTAACTTACAAGAGTTGACAAACAGCTGCCTATTTCCCTAGCCAGTCAAGATAATGTGGATTAACCATATAACTTCAATGACAGATTGGGATTTTAGTTCTGCTTTCTCTGGCCTGGAATTTTTTTTAAAAGATTTTATTTATTTATTTAGTCAGTCAGTCAGTCAGTCAGTGAATGAGGGGAGAGGCAGAGGGAGAGGGAGAGAAAGAGAATCTCAAGCAGACTCCACCCTGAGTATGGAACCTGACACAGGGCTCCATCTCACGACTCTGAGATCATGACCTAAGCTGAAATCAAGATTTCAGCTTATAATGCAAATAAAACAGACTGAGCCACACAGGCATCCCTGGCCTGGCATATTTTAACATTAGTTTCTAACAGTGGGGCATAGAGCTTGTGAGAGCTATGGCAAGTAGACATAATCCCATGTTCCTTGGGGGAAAGAAATGAGTGGACAGGAGAAAACATCAGCCATTTGGGAGAAAAGGGGTACTTTCTTTTTCATTTATCTCTAATGCACTGGGGCTGGCAAAATTTCTCCTTTCTGTTGGAAACAATTATGGTGGCTTACAACAGTCATGGAGCCTCAGAAGCTTCAAAGCGAGAGGAGTGGCAAAGCAACTGAGCAGAAAACTGCAGGGAGAGCAGTTTATGAGCAGACTAACACTATGTACAAGATAACCTTGATCTAAGAGTCATATCAAAGTAACAGAGCAAATACTTTCAAGGATGTAACTCTATCAAAATGCATGTATTCAGGAAAATCAAGAAATTCATTTGACTGGCTTTGATACTTAATATTTTATTCATATGGTTCGATCAATGTCGCTTATAATGCAAATAAAACAAATATGTTCAATCATTCATTCAACAAATATTTTTAAAACCTCTCCTCTTTGCCAGACACTTTCCTAGTTACTAGAGGATATAACAGTGAATCAGATGGACAAAACTCCTTGCTTTCAAGGAGCTTGCATTCCAGAGAGGGAGATGGAAAATATACACGTAAATGAATACGTGCATAATATAATATCAGGTGGTTATAAGTATTATAAAAAAATACAGCAGCTGAGGAGAAAGAGACTAACATAGGTGCTATTTTAGAGAGGAATGTAAGGGAAGTTTGCAATGAAGATCGTTTGAAACAGATTTGTGTGAAGGGAGGAAATCAGCCATGAAACGTCTTAAAGATATAACATAATTCCACAGGGGGGTGGTGGGTTGAGGAAGGTTGTGGCAGGCAGAGGGAAGAGCAACTGCAAAGGCCCTGAGATGGGACCGTGCCTGTCGTGTGTGAGGGATAACAACAGATCATTACAGCCATGTTGACATATGGAAAGAGTGGCAATGAGGTCAGGGATAGCCATGGGCCAGGCAGGGCCTTGTAGAACATGGAAAAGACGGGTTTTATTCTAAACATAGTGAGAATGGTCTGAAGAATTTTGGAGAGAGTCCATTCTTATTTTTATTTATATGTTACATATTTATATGCCAGAAGTATCACTGTGGCAGCTTGGTGTTCAAGTCCGAGAGAATGGTGTAGTGTGAATGCGGTAAGGCAGAGTGGAGGCAGGCAAACCAGTAAGAATGGCATTGAAGCAGTCCACAGACAGGTGATGCAACATTGGTTTTGGTGGTGGAAATGGTAGGATTTTTTCTTTTCAGTATCTATTTGGTAGGTAGAACGAACCAAATTTACTGATGGTCTTGATGTGGAATCCAGGGATCCCCGGTTACGGGCTTGAGCAAATACGTGAATGGTAATGCTATTTAAAGATATGGGGATCAGTTTCATGGGGGTAATAGGAATCAAGAGACAAGTTTTTATAAATCAATTCAGTCACCTCCCTTTACACACAGAGGCTAGAAAACTTTACTATTGATTGTCCATTTATTTATATTTTGAAAAATTAAGCCGCTGACTGATAACTCATCTTCTCTTTCTGCCCCCCCCAAGACTGAGGAGATGGTCTAAAAAAGTTTCATACTTCAGGTGAATGCCATATTAGCTTATCATGAGATAAACTCTGGCTAATCTCTATCCCCTTTTGCTTTAACATCATGCATAATATAAAAAAATGTATGGCCCCTAATTTTTTAAAAAGATTTTATTTATTTATTTGACAAAGAGAGAGACAGCCAGTGAGACAGGGAACACAAGCAGGGGGAGTAGGAGAGGAAGGAGCAGGCTCCCAGCAGAGGAGCCCGACGTGGGGCTCGATCCCGGAACGCCAGGATCAAGCCCTGAGCCGAAGGCAGATGCTTAATGACTGAGCCACCCAGGTGCCCCCCAAATTTGTTTTTGATTAATAGAAGCAGAGCCATGTTAGCCAAGATATTAAAAACAGTTCTCCAGTACTCCCTAGGTGCAATGATATGTGGAACATATTTAATTGGCAAATTTAATATTATCACATTTAATTTAGTTTTTCTTATTTAATATTCTTTAAATATATAGTACTATTATAAAATAGTATTATAAAGTACTATTCTAAAATAGTAGTGATGGAATTTATGTTTAATCGCTTTTCCAATCTCAACATAAACCTCCCAGGTAACACAAACAACGAAGAGATTATATTCATTGAATAATTGTTTTTAAAATAGAATCATTCAAGAATATCATAGAAAAAGTTAATTAACATGGAGCTAATATTAGGGCTCAGATTCTTTATTCATTTGCCACCTTCTGCAATGGTCTCGTAAGCCCCAGCTTACAGCGTGAGCAACACTGCTTGCCAAACCCAGACTCATGCAGACCTCAGATCTCATTCAGTCACTGACTGTACCCTCATTATGACCAAACAAGCTGAGAAAAATATGGAGGGCAAGCAAAAGAGAGCATGGGTAGATGGAATAAAGGTGGTTTAATATTTTTAAGAATTATTTTTAAAACAACTGCTGTGGTGGGTTTTGCATAAATGTTGTGGGGATGAATTCTAACTGATTGCATGACCGATTTCAACCATTTTAAATAAGTTTGGGTGTAGTCAAAGCTAAAGTGAAACACAACGGTAAGAAAACTGAAACAATACATAATTATCTAGAGGAATTATGATGAACACTAGAAAAAGGATGCTGTTTTATGTAATAGCTATAATCAGGGAGGTGAGCATGCCAACTACTCTTTTGACTTCTGCTGACAGGCAAGGAAAAAATTAACAGTCACCAATTAGCTTCTAGGGACAACAGTTGATTCCAAAAAATTGTCCTGTGAGGGAAAGCATCTCTTCAATAGCAATGAGAAAGTAAACAAAATTATCATAGCATATCATTTTTTTTCTTTTTCTATTAGTGAATAAAAGGTCTTTAAGAAATGAAAATTATAAATCCCAGGATACTTGGAAGTGCTTATTAAATGAAAATTGTAGAAAAGACAAAAGCCATCATGTTACTACTGAAAAGCAGAAAATTTTTAATTATCTGCTTGGCCTGGACTATCACAAAAAGACATTACATTTCCATAGAATAGTGTAATGCAATTTAATGACCTTCCAGATTATATTAGGTTGGTTTATTTATACTGTACTTCAATGCAGAATATATTTGCTGTTTCTTGGCTTTTTCTTGCACATTTACTCACTGGTATGGCTATCTGAAAGTGGTTCTCAACTGGGGTTGTCACAGCTGGTGGTGGTGGGATGTCTCTTGACAAGGGATGCTGCTTAACTTCCTCCAATGTACAGGGAAGATTCCCACAAGAATCATCCCATCCCAGATATCAAGAGTGCTAAGGTTGAGAAACTGTGCTATATGATAACCATATATTAAAAGTGATTTTATTACCTATATTTTAAGCCTGAATTGGACAAGAGATTTCAATTTTCTGGTAGACAAAAAAGCTATTAGAAACATGGGGGTTGATGAAACCGGAGGACACTGCAGTCTGGGCTACCGTAGAGCGGACCACAGACAAGAAGGAAGCCATGGGGGAGTAGGCAACTGCATGGACTAAGAACCCATTAAGGTCAGGTATGACAGGGTGCAGGGGAGAGACGAGAGGCCAACTGAGAAGAATTAAGACTCTATGTAAAGAAAGAATAACTTTATCTTCCTCCTTCTAAACTCTCATAGAAAGAATGACCACCAACAAGGCCTCTTGCCCCCACCTCAACAACTAAAAATTAAGAGGTTCTTCTCTAGGGATGCCTGGGGGGCTCAGTCAGTTGAGCATTTGACCCTTGGTTTCAACTCAGGTCATGATCTCAGGGTGGTGGGATCGAGCCCCACATCAGGCTCCATGCTCAGGAGGAAGTCTTCCGGAGATTCTCTCTCCCTCTGCACCCCCCACTCTCTCTCTCTCTCAAAATAAATAACTAAATCTTTTAAAAAAGAGGTTCTTCTCTAAAGACAAAGAATAAGCCGTTTAATGCAGATTAGCAAAGGCATTCCAGAACTGCAGAAATAATTCTAATGTAATGGAAAACATTTAGCTGTTGAAACATTAGAGAATTATTTCACAGCAAAAGCTTCCTGATACTATTTCAGTTAACATGGAAGTTGTCTGCAATCAATGAATACATGTTTACCAAAGGAAGGATCCTAAAAGTAATTTTTTTTTGTAAGTGGTAATAAGTATTCAAAGGAGCTAGCCAGGGATTAAGAACAAAGTAGCCCGGGGCGCCTGGGTGGCTCAGTTGTTAAGCGTCTGCCTTCGGCTCAGGGCGTGATCCCGGCGTTGTGGGATCGAGCCCCACGTCAGGCTCCTCCGCTATGAGCCTGCTTCTTCCTCTCCCACTCCCCCTGCTTGTGTTCCCTCTCTCGCTGGCTGTCTCTATCTCTGTCAAATAAATAAATAAAATCTTAAAAAAAAAAAAGCATTGTATCAAATAAGGTTCCTTCCAGAGGTACTCCTTACCCTCAATATTTAAAGACCTCTCTTTCTGGTCATGTGATCCTCTAATTATTCACATTCCTTTAAAAAAAAAAAAGAACAAAGTAGCCCATGTAGTAACTCCATTTATCATTAAAAGTTAACACAGCACGCTCTGTTTAATTTCAGTCACAAACTATTAAGTTGGCCTGTTGTTAGCTGGAACTCTCAGCATAAACTTAAGGCTTTTAAGACATAAGAACATAAATATAAGATTGAAAATAAGCATATATACAGAAAAAACAAATACACATTATATTTGGGGGGTGTGCAGTTACATTATTTCATTTGCCATCAGTCTGCTGCAATGAAAAGATCCAGAAATTTCTCTCAAAATGAACAGCCAGTGAGGATAGAAGCCACGATTTGAACCCACGCTGTCTGATTTTAATGGTCACATGATTTCCTTTTGTGTAGACTGCTTTCCAACATTTGTGATTTCTAATGTAGTTTCTACTAGACACCTTGTTTTCCTTGGAGTTTCTGATGATATGGAGCAGACTGGGGAAAAACATTACTTTGACAGTGTTTGGAAAGAGAGATGAAAATTTCTGTGTCAGTTTTATGGACCTTTTTAAGATTTAACTGTATTGGACAATAGGGAAGCTTTTACTGTAGAATTTGAGTAAGTCTAACACTGCTTTCTTAAGATTGGAAGGGAGGATTACATCTATCATTGGTTCTTATAAGCAGAACCCTTTACCGGTTACAGGACTTGATGATGACATACAATTTGAGGATCTCATGATGATAGTGGACCAAAAAAAAAAAAGAGCAAGCATTCTAAAAATCCCATTAAAACTGTTGCCAAAGAGAAAAATAAACCTTAATAAGCATGTTCTCCATTGAAATTCAAGGTTTATGAATATGAATATAATTTTTAAATTTTCGTAGCAATTGTATAACATATTAAGGGTGTCCTTTAGAGTGACATTTTATAACAGCCCAAACCCTATAAAAATAACATCATTTTTGCTTAAACTGTGTAAACATAAAGGAAACGATTCTACTATTACTACATTGCATTCTTCTAGATGAATTAAACTTCCATCAGTGCTCAGCTTCTTATGGGACAATAACTAGGTTTGTCAAATCTTGATATATTTAACTTTGGCACTTGCTTTAACATTCCCGGCATATGTCAACAATGAGGCTACACTAGGAGACAGCATAATTCCTTGGATAGTCCGTGAATCTAAGCTAACTTCTGTATATGTAGTTAGAATCCTGAAATTCCAATAAAATAGTAAGATAAATATTGTGTGTTAAATTACAGACTGCCTGTCATATTTAAGAGCATTACTGCTTAAAGAAATATACCTCCAAATAATTAGTCTCTCTCCCTCCTTCCCTTCTTGCTTTCTACCCTCTCCCTCCCATTTTCTTTTCCCTCCTCCCTTCTTCTTGCCTTCTCATCTCCCTCCCTCCTTTCATTTCATACTTCCTTCCTTCCTTCCCCAAAAATATATCTGGAAGGCAGACCAAAGAAAAAAGCATTTCATTTTCTCTATTCTGGGTAGAGTGAAAAAACAGAACCCTAAATTCCCATTCATTCATTCAACAAATGGAGCAGCTGTGACTTACTACATCATCACCATGTTTGCCTGTTTAGATTATTTGTTATCATCATCCAAGTAACGCTGTTGGGAATTATGGTTTTTGCAGAAGTCATTTTATAAAAACGATTATTTAACAAATAATAACCTCCTACCTAAACAGATTTTAAGCAGCTTCAACAATGTCTAAAAGCCTACTAAAAAGTTCCTATGGCGGTTTTCTATTGTTTCATAAAACGAAAGTCTATCGCAAGTCATTAAAAACGTGATTACTACTGAAAACAAAAAACAAGAAAGAAAAGCATGCCTATGAGCAATAGATCAGGCATTCTTTAAATAAAACTTGCTATTCAAATCTAATTATGCTGCGAATGCTATTATATTACTTTTGCTATCAGTGCATAGCCAAGAGTTACTTGGCAACAAACAGAGGTTAGTCATTTTAAGAATTTTCGTTTCAGCAAAGCCGGAACAAACTGCAAATTTGTTCTTGCACTGAACACCACTCGTATCCTCAAAAGAAAGGAAAGAAAAGAAAAAAAACAAAACAAAAGCCTGTTACAAACAGCAACATACACCAAATGTCGATAATTACTGAAGCTGAGTGATGGCTGCATGGAATTTCATTATGCTATTCTCTCTATTTTTGTGTCTGTTATGCTTGAAATTGTCCGAAATAAAAATGTTTTTTTTAATGTTTTGGATATGAAACCTTTAGGATTTCATAAATTTTTTGAGTGTTATACATAGCATGAGTATGTGCATACATCTACATATGTCCATACAGTGAAGTAGAAATTATAAATTTCGAGCCAAGTATATAACAAGAAATGAAATGAAATTGAATTGCATCTATGCCAGCTCAAAGCAATACCACAGCTCTCTTTGCTCAGCAAAATTTGTTTCTATTACATCTTCACATTTCTTTGTGTATAATAAATATAGGAAAGGCATTTTACTTTGGGGAAAAAAGCGAAGAACACTAACACAACTTATCAGTTATAAATTACCCTAAATCTTAGTAGCTTAAAAGAGTGGCCATTTACTATTTTTAAGGTTAAAAGACAGCTGGGAGTTTCAGCTGATCTGGCCCAAGCCAGAAAGATCTTTGCTGGTGCACCTGTGGTCAACTATAGGTTAAATATGTGGTTTGGCTCAGCTGGTCTGGGCTTGCTTACATTTCCTACACTTCAGCAAGCTAAGACTGTCATTTAGTAACCAATACAGGATCAGCGCAAGCGGGGAAATAACATGATCTGACGTGATTTTTCTTTATGCTCATTTAAAGTCTAGAACTAGCCTCAGGCTGTTCTGTATCAAGCCCAGTGATATTCTACCCTTTCCCAAGTTTACCGTTCTATTGGATTCTTGGAACATGTCTCCATTGAACCTTCTGGAATGCCACATCATTCTTTATATCCTAACTCACTTTCCATAACCACCAAAGATATCAATGCTTAGGTTAAACTTTCCTGACTCTTGTTGGGGCCCCAAAACACAACCTCGTTATCTCTGTCCAGCCTTTACGTGGCTGGGTCGTAACTTTTCCTTCTATACATCTCATTTCCCTTTGAGACTATAGACTTGCTAAGAATAGGGATTATGGTGATTTAAAACAAAATTTAACCTTCATGTCACTAATGTTTTTAGTATTTTCCATAACAAGTAGAACATAGTGAATGCTCAAAAAATTCTTTGAATGACTAGTCAAGGAAAGATTTCATTATATTTCATGTATTCTATTTTAAAAGACAGTAACTGTATGCTCCTTTTTCCTACAGATTTGCATTGAAAACTGTTCATTAAAAATACATTTTTGGTCAATGAGATAAGCTTCAGTTACTTTAAAAAACTTACCCATTTGGAAAATAGACTACATGAATCCAGAAAATAACTATTAATATCCTTTCAAAAATATTAAGTACCAGCTATTTGTATAGTTCTATGAGAACTATGTCATCCTTTAAGTGATTTATGACCATGAGTTAGTATATTCAGCTATGCTACTCATCTCTGGGGCGTAACTTTTAATTTTTTCATTTTTCTTTTTGTCTACTTATAATGTACAGCTGAAGATAATCACTCACTCAATCAGCAATATGTAAGAACTGCCAGCGACTGGCCTAGCATTTGGGCTGATGCCACAGGGCAAGGCCAAATAAGGACAAAACGAGATATCCACACGCAAGTAATTTACACTCCGGTCGAAAAGGCATGATGAATAATTCAAGAATGAATGAAAGATACTATTTAACAGTAAGGTGAACTACACAGTCCTGGCCACGGGTGATGTTGTAGTTCTAAGTTAAAGGATGGAAGAGGTAAGATATGAATCAGAGAGAGATTCAAGAGTGAGGAATATGTCATAGGTGCAGTAGATAACTGTACCTGGACCAGGCTGCCCATGAAGGACCAAGACTTTCCCCATCTACCATGCTTTCTCACATACTTGGCAAATAATTGGTTTTGTTGATATGAGGATAACCATAAGGTAGAAAGACGACAGTACAATGAAGACAAGACTTGGAAATCAAGAAGTCAAACAAGCAAGCCATAAAGCCACAAAGTATGTTCCAAGTGAGTACAGGGTTACCAGTTAACAGACTCCTTTAGTAGACTCCTTTAACAGACCTCTTTGTCTCCTTTATCTGCAATGGAAAAATCAAAAGCTTTAGGGTCAGGAAGTCTGAGTTGCAAACCTTGACCCTGCTTCATTACAGAATTGTTCTATGCAAACTGATTCACAAGTTTGAAACTCACTTTCCTCATCTGTAAAGTGGGTTATATCTATTTCTTGAAAAAAAAAAACAGATTTCTAGAGGCTTGTTGTGAAGTTTAAATGAAAATAAGGGTGTCTGGTATGCCTAGCACAAAAAATGCCCTCCATAAACGTTAGTGTGTACTAATACTAGTATTGGGGATTTAAATGCCTTCAGAGACAAAGCTAAACTATCCCTTAGAAGAAAGGAGGGGTGGGTCATTCCAAAAAGAGGGAATGACATGAATACAGAAAGCAAGCTGCACTCGATATAAGCAGAGAGGTTAATGAGGCAGTGCGTCATGAGGGATCAGAGTCATCTTGAGAACATTTTATTGAAAGAATTAACGAATGTAGGAATCATGAGGTGAGGGTCAGATACTATCACCTCCTAGGAATAATTTATTAATAAACACTAGGTTGACTGACCTGTTTCTTCTTGTTCTAAACTGGAATTAGGTTGTGAATTTTGATTCACAAATCTACATATTCCAGAATGCTCTTGCTTGGATGAAACAATGCTTCAAAGACAATGGCTGCACGCAATAGCGAATTCCATACTGATTAACCTAGCATTAGAAGCATCACTAAACACAGAGCACTGTGTTTAGTGCTCAACCACAATCAGTGATTGTCACATCATTTAAGATGGAGAGGTGGGTAGTAAACACCACATGATCTGTAGGACCCAAAGGCAAATTATTAGATTGCTTCAGGCCCCATTAGAAGAACAATGTAGATACCACAATTCACCTGAACTCAATAAAGTAAGGCCTGCAGGTGTGACTTTGAAGTCGCTTTCAGGCAAGAGCACTGTCGTTTGCACATTATCAAACAAAAAGAAGACAAGAGAGAAAGAGAACACCGCTAGAGTCAGCCAGCAAGTATCCAACTATGTTAGCCATATTAAAAGATGAGGTCTACTTTGATGCTTGTATTCTTAAGTTAGTGCTCTATTAAATTATTTGTGCCTGCTGGTCCCACTATGAGTTGCTAACACTTCAAATGAATATTTGTTGAGCCTGATAAACTGCTAAACTGTGCTTATTTTTCATCTTTGGTTCCTAATAGATTATATAGTTTAGAGTTTTTTATTTTTAAAGATTTTAAAAAATTCATTTATGAGAGAGAGAGAGAAAGAGGAGGAGGAGATGGAGGAGGGGAGGGGAGAGGAGGAGGTGGAGGAGGGGAAGGGGGAGGGCACTCTGGGGTAAACAATCTTGTGGTCAGAAGTCACTGGTAACTACACTTAACCGTGGTAAGGATTTTGTGATGCATGTAATTATTGAATCACTGTGTTGTACACCTAAAACTAATATAATAGTATATGTCAACGTATGTCAATAACAGAAAGAATTAATTGGTCTAGGGGCTCCAGCTGACCTTGAGAGCATAGAGGAGTTGTTATCTTAGCACACCTGCAATCTGTTTGGGGTACAGGAATGTGTCACTGTATATCTGATGGAAAGCTGTGCTTTAGTTGAGATCCAGTCTAATATCATGAGAAGTACAGTGGCTTGTCCTCTTGAAAAACTACTAATCAGGTGTGTATTTCTAATTAAAAACAGGTAACCATAATGTCAAAGATATTTGAGGAAGACTAAACCCCACACTAATAAGTATCATTGATTGTGTACCAAAGGTAAGGCCTTTGCTGGGTGTTAACGACAACACTGATCATGAATTTCATGGTTCCAGCTCCCCAGAGAACCAGCAAACTCACTTGGCAACATCAAAGAAACCTGTCCTCTCACTTCTGAACTCTAACTAAATCATAAAATGGAATTTCAGAAATGTTAGGAAAGGTTTTTTAAGACAAAAGAAGAATAAGATGTCTCTAAAACAAAAAGAGGAGGAAGAAAGTGAAAGGTGAATTGGTGGTGGTAGACACAGAGGATGAGGTAGACACTGCACTTATTTGACAAGAAAATAGCAAGTCTAGGAAATTCTTAGCACTAATGTATTTGTGAACTTTCAAGCTTCGCCTCCAGATATGGGAAATGTCTTTTCTTTATAATGATTTTCTAAAATTGCAAAATTCTTTGTTATCCAGGCACTATCGCTATGGCACTAAGTGCTAGTCCATCCAAGGAATGCAAGACCTTTTCTTCACATCCCCAGTTTCTAGAAGCATATGTTTCATGGCCTAGTCAAGTCAGAGATGGAGAAATGAGCTCTGTGAGGTCTTGGATTTTAATGGGCTTTTCTACCGAAGAGCGAAAGATACTATGAAGCTATTCTCATGCAAATTAGAAAGGAATCAGGTAGTTTAAGTGCCACATCAGAACTGGATAGGATAGATGTCGAAGACTCATGTTGGTGTGCCCTCTGCAGTCACTCACTGAAGACCTCAGCTCACCAGGCACTGTTTATAGGGCCAGAGGATTGGCAGTGAACAAAACAAAGTCTGCCTGTAGGGGAGAAAGACATTGTGGGATCACAGAGGCAAACAGGAAAACACAGCAAGGTAAGAGAACATTGAGAACAGAGCTCTATTGTATAAAGGCTGGTGAGGGGAGATCTTACTGATAAGGAGACGTCTTAATGGAAACCTAAAGGAAGTAAGGAAATAGGACACGCCAATACCTAGAAGAACATTCCAGGCAAAGAGAAGAGCAAGTTCAAAAACCCTTAGGTGGGACCAAGCTTGGAATACTTGAGGAGCAGTGAAGAGGCCACTATATACAGATGAATGAGTTGAGGAAATGAGCTAAGGAAAAAGGAGAAAGGTACGACGTTTGAGAAATATCAGAGAGCTAGAACACTTATGGCTTTGCACATCTGGTTTGGACCTTGGGTTTGAAAGTCACTGCTGATTTCTGAACAGAGAATAACATGATCTCATTTGTGTTCTGGTATTCACTTTTGCTGCTGTGGGAAAATACAGGAGGCAAGGGGAAGCAGGAAGATGGGGGAAGCAGGCTGGTGTGTTTAAAGGCAATTACAACAGTCCAATGAGATTTGGGGTTGGCTTGGATTGAGGCAGCAGTGACCGTGGCTGAGAAGTGTTCATGTACTAAATCTACTTTCAAGGTGGAGTCTTGTGATGTGGGACCCGAGCTGAAGGGAGGGGTCAAGGATGATTGCAAGGTTTTGGCCGGAGCAACAGCAAGCAGGGCGATGCCAATTACTGCTCAGGGAAGATGGTGGGTGGAGCAGTTGGAGGTGCACACAGGGGGACAGATCAGGAGTTTGGTTTTGTTCAATTTAAGTGTGAGATACCCTTTAGGCAACAAATCTGAGCTATTGGGTAGGCAGCGGATATATTGGTCTATGATTTAGGAATGACATCCAGACCAGAGCTCTAAATTTGGGAGTCATTAGCAACTCAGAGAGTATTTAAAACCATGGGCTAGATGAGAATATTGGGGAGCAAGGGCCCCACTCTGGGTCTGAACCTCTCTCCTTATGGATGTTGACAAACATACAAATCAGAGAAAGAGCAAGTGATTACTGCCCGGCTGTCACACAGCAATGCCAGGCAGCTGTGATGCCCCTGTGTGAATACCCAAAGTCACTGGTACTTAGCATTTTTTCAGAAACATTTCGAGAATCAATCTTTCTGACAGCCTTAGAAACGCACGGCAAGTACACATGAGTACAAATAATGCGCGTGCTGTCTGGTAACATGACGCCAACCTCCATGTCAGCTGTAGCCACGCCGATGCCTCTTCAGCTTCATTTCCCCTCATTGAACAGCTGCACGAGACATCCAGAGTGGGCTGAAAAGATGCGAGGGGCTGAGCAGATTTTCCAAAATCCTTCTGCTCCCTGAATGCCTAACAGTGTGCTCCTAAGAGCCTGCAGGATGCCCGCAACCTGTAATACAGCTCCTGCCTTAAAACCCTGGCCACCTCGGATGTATAGCTCATCCTTCGGGCATAAGATAACTGAATTGCGGCCAGATGAACTGTCTTTAAGGGTCAGCTCTGACAACATGAGTAGGTGACTGACCAGCCAGTTCCTGTGGTATAGTGGGGGGAAAGGGAACGGAATCAGCTTGCTTTTCTGCTCATCCAAAGGTGCATGTGCCGTGCCTCATGCTCCCAGGTCAGCAAGAGCTTCCCAAGGCTGTTCCTGCCCTTCTTAACTACAGAAGCATCAAAGCCACGCAGTATTGTGTATTTCAATGCAGGGATTTTTTTAAAAATGCTAATTATGATGAAAAGATCACTCTGCAAAGTCACTGCTATCATCAGCACATCTTTTGGGTGTACATGTGCGAGTACCTGAAAATCACTAGGCATACGTAATTGTGAGACACATCACGTAGTGCATAGAGTCTGGCAATCACAGGAATCAACCAGCTAAGAAAACCTTCTGTATACAAAGGCATGCCGGATAATGATGGAGGGAGCCAAATGCAGTGGGGCATGTCTGGTTCTATGTCTGAAACAGCAGTGAAAACTGGAAACAAAAGGAGAATCTCGAAGAAATTAAGAAAAGTATTCCTAAAAACCGTATCTCATTTTCAAGAATAAAGGCATCCTTTTAGTATAAGTGGCAGGCAAAGAAGTCATTTTAAAAGCCATCACCAAAACCTAAATTTAGCATTTTATGTATGTATGAGCACGGGCACTTGCCTTCACTTACTAACAGTTCTTTTGATAAAAGATAAACCAGCAGAGCACATTTAATAAATTCGCATTGGAGCCAAATGAATTCACATACGTACTTATACAGCCACCAGATTTATTTGCAAAAGTATTCATTTGCGAGTTGGGCATTGTTCAACTGAACAAACTCTGATAACTTTGGGAAAAAAAGCATATGTTTAATTTATGACAGTGGTAAAACTGAAACCATGAAACTTGAAATAAAAAAAAAATGCAAAGCAAATGCCATATTATATTTAAGCTTTGCTTAATAGCTCGACTCAAAATGAGCCACAGGTAACTGAAATTCTGCTGTGGACTCAGTAGATGTTCAAAAATTATTAATTGGTTTTGACAGGCAGAAGTTAACATTACTACAGTTACAAATAGGGCCGAAGTGACACAAAGGAGTAACGGAGAAAAACGCCGCATTTCATTCCACAGGGCAGAACTCAGCATTAGGACAAAGAACAGATACTTATGAGAGAGGAGAGAAACTGGAGCAGGCTTGCTTTGGTGATTAAAGTCTAGCGAATCTTCAACAGGCTAAGTAACACATAAACATAAACCAATCTATTTTCACTTTTATTAGAGATTCATTCCAGAACATGTCAATAGCATTTGGCATAAAACACAGGTCCATTAAGCAAAGAAAAGCTTAAAATCTTGAAAATTTAAAATGTTTCCAGTCACCTACTGAGAGGCAAGGGTTTCTATGTAAATTATTCTATGCTTCCTGTATTTCATTTAATAAAGTCTTATCAGGTGTCGCCTGTGTATCAAATATGTGGCCAAGTGTTGTGGAGGGGCTACAAAAAGGAACAAAGCACTATTCTTGCAGTCTGGAGTGACAGAGATAATGTTTGGCTAAAAGAGATCAAGGAAGGCTTTGTAGAAAAGGTATCATTTTGTTTTTATTTTGAGAAATAAATGTCACTAAAAAACCAAGGCAAGTACTTTTTAAATATGCTTATACCTCTCCTGATCCAGGTCTATCAACTTTAACCCTGTCATATTTGCTTCAAATTATTTTTAAAGCAATAAGACATGACTAATATAGCTTGATTCCCTTTAAACCATGACTAGAATTCCCTTTCCCAATTGCCAGAAGCAACTGCTATTATAATTTTGGGATGTATTTTTCTATTCCATTTTTATAACTGAACTTGTATCAATTAATGTTTTATAAATATAAATCCATAAATCTATATATCCCTGTGTATAACACTCTGGAATTTTCCATTCACACCTGAAGTTTATGTTCTGGATATCTACTGACATTGATATATAGAGAAATCCAGTTCATCTCTTTACCTTGCTATTTAGTATTCTGTGTTATACATTTTTTAGCTATGGAGTTCCCTTTGGACAGATTGTTCTTAATTTTTTGCTATTTAAACTATACACACATAGCACATATGGAGAAGAGGTTATCTAGAGTCTATACACAAAATGGGTCAAACACAGGGTGAGATTATAACCAGATGGCTTGGGATAATCCCAGTTTACACATTTGTTTTGGCATAAAATTTTTTTAAAGATTTCATTTATTTGAGAGAGAGAGAGAAAGAGATACTGAGAGAGAGAACATGAGCAGGGGCGAGAGGGGGAAGAAGGCTCACCACTGAGCCAGGAGCCCGATGCTGGGCTTGATCCCAGGACCCTGGGATCACGACCTGAGCTGAAATCAGACACTTACCAACTGAGCCACACAGGTGCCTCTGTTCTGGCATAAAATTTAATAGCACCCCCATTTCATGTTCAAAGGAGTCCCAAATTAAACAATAAATTATATATTCATCCTAATAATAAGGCATATAGTTTTTAAATTTTATGGTCTACTGCCAAATAGTTACCAAAAATAGTTGCACCAATTTATACTTCCACCACAAACTGAGGGTACAGTTTTTTCCCCTACATCTTTCCTAACATTTGATAAAAAAAACTTGATATTCTATTGTATTTTATATGTTATTGACTTGGAATTCTTTACAGTTTTTTATATATCATTTTTAAAAATCATGATATCTACTGGAAATATAATTTTCTACTCTGTCACTTACCTCCTAAACTTGCTTATGATTTATGTTTTTTGCTTTACAAGAGTTTAAAATTATAATGTGATCAGATTTTAGCTTCTATTTTATGGCTATATTTTGTGTTTGTTAAGAAAGCTTTCCTTAACCAAGGACATATAGATATTCTCCTATATTCTGGGGGAGATTATATCTTGAGTTGGGTCTTTTACGGAATAGTATATTAACAATGAGGATGGAGAAAGGGCATATCAGTTGTGGAAATAGAAAAGGCAGAAATACACAGCAGGTGTTCAGAGACCTTGAGGGGTTTGTTTTTCTGGGAGTGTTCCATTTCTATGTATACCATCTACATTTCCTATTGGCTTCCTTCACTGAACATTATTTTCTTCTATGTTTTCATTTTTCTCTTTTATTACTTATAAGCCATATATTTTTCTTTCCTTTCCCCTTTCTAATCAATGTGTACCCTGTTTTCTGGTTCTCAACAATTCTTTGTTGGCTTATTCATTTTGGTAAAAAACATGCTCTAGGACCTTCTTGTGAAAGGGTATATTATAAACATTTTATTGAGACCTTGTAGTTCTGAAAATTCTAAATATCCATTCTCACAGGTTGACTGATTGTCTGGATATAGAACTGTAGGTAGAAAGCAATCACTAATTCTTCCTCAAAAGTTTAAAGACATGACTTTGTTGACTTTTGGCTTCAAATGTTGCCCTTGAGAAGTCCGGCGCTATTCTGATTCCTGCGATGTTGTGTATACCCCTTTTGAAAAGTTTTGAGAATGTTTACCTTTGGTGCCCTAAAAAATTTCTGGCTGACATGCCTCAATATGAATCTTCTTGAACGCCTTTTGCTGGTCACCTGTTGAACCCTTTAAATATGGAGAATCAAGTTCATCAATTAAGGAAAACTTTCTTGCATTACTTGATAATTTCCTTTTCTCTATTTTTTCCTGCATTTTTTCCAGCTCTTTAAAATTCCAATTAGACCTCCTGTATTGATCCCCTTTTGAAAAAAATCTTCTCATCCCTTTGATAATTTGTTCTACGTTCTGGGAGATTTGTGCTATAATATTTTAATCTCTCAAGAGTTCTTATGAGTTCCCTGAATGTCCATTTTATAGCATCTTGGATGCTATAAATTGCTTCTTTAATGTATTTGAGAATATTCATTATATTTTTTGAACTTTTCATCTCCCTGAACAGTCTTTGTTTCATTATAGTCCTTTTTAGTCGAATGCTTCTTTTTTTAAAAAAATCTCTTTTACACTGTGAGCTTTCCAAGAATATCTTGTAACCCTTGGCTGACCAGTGCTATGTAAATACGAGGTATTGAAAAGCTGAATGAAAGCTCTGTGTGCATGGTGGGATGACTGAAAATTGGACACCAATATATGTAATTGGGGAAGTATTAGTCTTTTCATTTGGAGACAACTCTGACAAAGGCAGGTCTTTTCTCTTGGGCTGCAGTGTTTTCCCTAGAGAAGAATCTCCCAGTCTCCTGACTAGAGAAGCAGGCCAACTGCCAGTGTCCTCATAGATGAGCATAAAGGGGTGGTAGAAAGGAGTCTGCACTATTCAAAATATAGGCTATTTCTTAATTCCTCTTTTTCAGCACAGTGCCTCACCCCCTCCCTCAACAATTCCTCATGTCCACAAGTCCAGAGCCACTTTGATTCTTTTTTTGGTAATTATTGTTCATTTTCTTTCTGCTTAGGTATGGGATGATTGGTCAGCTGGATGCCCAGGGTGGGAGATGCTATCTGTGGCTTTGATTCCCTTTTATAGACTTTCAACCAAAGTTACTATTTTTCAGCCCCACTCCTTACCCTCATCTGGAAGTACTTGGTATCTCCAAATCCTGAGCCTGCTTGGAGTTGCTTCAATTTTAATTTCCTGTATCCTGCTAAATACTCACTTTCCATCTTCTAAAATCTTAAAAATATACCTTATGTTTCCTACTTTTGTCATATTTTCCTGTCTCTGTAATATTTTTATATTTATGTTATTATCATTTCTGGGGAGTTTGGGAAGGAACACTGGGGTAGATTGAATGGTACCCCGCCAAAACGTATGACCACCAGGAACCTATAAATGTGACCTTATTTGGAAAAAAAGATCTTTGTAGATGTAATTGAGTTAAAATCTCAATTACCCTGATGGGCCCTTAATTCAATAGCCAGTATCTCGTCAGAAACAAAGAGAAGAAATATAGAGGGAAAATCATGTGAAGAAGGAAGTAGAGGTTGGAGTGATGTGTCTATATGTCAAGGAATGGCAAGGATTGCCAACAGGCACCAGAAGCTAGGAGAGACACATGGAACAGATTCTCTCTTAGATTCCCTAAAAGAAAACAACTCCACTAACACCTTGATTTGAGACTTCTGGCTTTCTGTACTGTGAGAGAGTGAATTTCTGTTGTTTTAAGTCACCACCCAGTTTGTTGTAAGCTGTTACAGCAGCCCTAGGAAACTGATACAAGCACAATTGACTCAATTTGACTCAATTGACTCAATTGATTCAATTTGCCATATTTAACCTCAGAACTTTTTCAGAATTTCTCTTATTTAAGTATAATATATATATACATGCTTATATATATATATATATATATGTTAAGTACACAAATCACAAGTGTATATCTTGATGAATCATCACAAACTGAACATATCCATGTAACCAGCAACCTGATAGAGAAATATAACATTTTATCAACATCCCAGAAGTCTTCCTCATGGTCCCTTGCCATCATCACTTCTCTCCTTAGCAAAGGTAACCACTACCCTGATTTCTAGAAACATTGACTAATTTTGTTCTTTCTAAAATTTAGATAAATGAAATCATATGTTATGTACTATTTCGGTCTGGCGTCTTTCACCTAATATTATGTTTTGATATTCATTCATATAATTGTGTATAATGAAAGTTCATTCACTTTTACTGATGTAGATTATTTTATTAGGTGACCGTACCACAGTTTATTTATTCCTTCTACTGTTCATGGACCTTCAGGTACCTTTCAATTTGGGGCCACTACCAATAGTACTGCTATGAACATTCCTGTACACGTTTTGTAAATTTCTGTTGGATATATACCTAGGAGGGGAAAGGACAGGTTGTAGGTGTTCAGCATTAGTAGATACTAGCAGTTTTACAAATTTATTGCATTAATATACAATCCTATTATGACTACTGGGGTTATTCATAAAGGTTTATGTATCTTGCTGGTGCCATCATTAAGAATGGGTATCATATAGCAGCCAAATATCTGTGCACGGGATTGATCAACATGAAATCATTAGTGCCTTATATATCCATTCAATATTGCATCACTATAGAGGTTTGGGAAATGCTGAAAAATGACATGATTCCTTTCTATACCTGCAACTCTTACCCATATAAAACTCAGATTTAGTGGGCATGAGGCACCTCTTTGCCTGCACAGATGACAAAGCTAATATATAAGACATCATAGGCATAATCTAAAGAATGCTACTTCAAATCCAATGGACCTCATTATCCCCAGAGTAATAGCATTCTTATGATCCCATGAACATGAATAACTTTAAGTGTATGTTTTTTCAAGTGCCTACAAACCAAGAATACACACCTTTAGGGCATTGAATTCAATAAAATAGATTAGATATTTTATTAAAAATTACAACCAAAACTATATCTGCCTTATCTTTATGCTTCTGAAGGGCTTCATAAGCTTAAGGCACCATTTTGAAATGAAATGCAAGGATTAGGCAAAGTAAGGTAACACAGGGCTTGATTTTTCTGTCACATTAATTGATACCTGGAAGTTCACTTGACAGAGATTAGAATGTCTTGGGAAGATCGAGGTCAGTGTCTCTTACCCTTCACACTAACCTTTATTCCTTTCTGTATGTTTTAATTTTGTACTAAATATTACTTGAATAGGGTTTTATGATTGTGTGTGCGATTTAGTTAACGATAATCACACTGAACTATTTTAACTGAATGCCTGTGATATATGGCATGTCTTTTCAAATACGTATAAAATCATGGTGCAAACAAATTAGTAGTCACATGCATTAGCCCCAGGATAACTTACAATTACAAGATGTTCTTGTTTCGTTAAAGGTCACAATCTAATGCTTACATTTATTTGTATTATTCTTGTCACTATACAAATTCTTAGCATAGGAACACGTTTGATAGTTGGCCAACTATGATTAAACTATTTAAACCTACAATGTATAATTTCATGCACTCTTAACACTTTAAGAAATCAAAGTGTAAACTGAGTTACAAAAGACATAGAAAGGTTAAATATTTAAACCTGGTATCCATTTAAATAATATCTAGAGAAATGACTTTCTATGTACTGGTAAATTGTTCATTTCGAATAAGAGACCAATAGTTAGACACGTGTATTAGTGATTCTTAAGATTTCTGAGTAAAATAGCATAAATTTATGTAAGTTTCCCAAATGATATTATTTTGTTTGGACTTTTTTCATAAGATCAAGTCAGAAAACTAATGTTGTGAATCATGAAAGTAGGAAGGTTATTTATGGTATGCTTTTCCAATTCATACATTTAATATGACTTTAGACAATATAAACAAAATTTCAGAGATTGTTCAACTTACTAAGGGCAACAAACTTTTTAAACTTTATGACAGACTCCTCTTTGCATTCAAATACCATGTTATCAAAGAAACAGGTAGGCTCTCTAACAGATAATCATTCCATAGCTCTTAACTTCAGACATCACTTCAAGTAAAAAACAGTAAACTTGAATTATAGAAGAACAAGACAATTATATTAAATTCCTTCCCAATAAATTCAAATCACCTTTTATTCAGGTTTATTCAGGTTAATCCCCAATTAACCTGAATAATGAAGTTTTTCTGCACAACCACTCAGGTATGTTTAGATTTCTTTTAAGGAAAAAGGTAGAAAATCTCCTCAATACATTCAGTGTTGATGAATGCCAACAGGGTTGAATGTGTATCAGTTGAATATCCCAGGCCACCAGGAAAAGAAGAGCGGAAATGACTTTGCAATGGCCAGCAAACTAGGAAGGGATTTGATCTCCTTTTTTTTTAAATGTAATCAAAATTAGTAGTGGTTAGAGAACTAAAACAGAGAAATTTGATCTCAAAGAATTAAATAGGATAACGTAGAGGTTATCATGGAAAAATAGGAACTAAATGCATTTCTTTAGAAGGCTAACTGATAAGCTATGTAACATATGCCTACATACTTACTTTTCTAAACTAAATTTAAATAACACTTGTGTGCTGTAATTTTGAGTCCAGTTTTCTAAATGCAATACATTTCTGTATTTATAGTATTACTCTTTGGAATAATTTTGAGATTTCAGTATTTTTTGATAACAATGAAGAAGAATCATTGTAAAATCTCCCAAAATATAAAATTTGAAGTCCCTTCTACATTATTATGTTCGTATTTCACAAACCTTTTATATAACCTATAATAATTTTAGTATCGTTTGGTTGGTGAGTTTTTGTTAATTAAAAAAATACTTCTAAAGATAAAAGATGCATACTTCTCGATTTTACTACATTTAATATTTTTTGTGTCTCCAGTGTTGATCCTGTAGAATTTTTTGTTTTGCCATTGCCAAAGTAACTTCTTTCTTAGGAACTGTATTATGAAGGTAAAATTAGTAATTAAAATTTTGCCTCATTTCTATCAAGGAGTTATCTGATTCAAAACAGTTTGTTAAGATATAGGATGTTTCACTTGTTTTACTCAGAAATATGTGCTAGGTCCTGGAAATAACTTGTCTTTGTTCCTAAGGACTTCCCAAAGTGTAGCTTCTAGAGCCTTCTTAAAGGTATCAACTATTTAATAAAAAATGAAAAAGAGTTTCCTCAGTCCTGGTCTGTTTTCCTAAGCTTCTCTGTATAAGGTAAAATCAGTTATTTTACTAGGTCAACTTCAACCCAGAACACTTTCCTAGAAGAAAATCAATCTTAGACATCCAGTAATCCAAAAGTTCCCAGACTTATTTCCTTCTCTTTGTATCTCTCGTAGAATGTTAAACCATAATGAACACAGCTTTGAGAGTCTGAGATTAATACGGCAAGTATGTATTGAGCCCTTCTTTCTTAGGCACTTGATAATCAAGAATGGTAATAACAATATAATAACAACAAAAAGCAAAGTGAAAAGTGTCATAATGGAAGTATGGACACAATGCTCTGGGGGCACAGAGGAGGGTCTTAATAATTCTGTTTGGGTGTCACACCTATAAGTATATGCATGAATTCTCACATGTGTCCTAAAATCATTTTCCTTTCTCATCAATAAAGATGCATAGTGACTGGGGAATTCTTAACCTCCCACACCTAGCACTCCTTGGACTCTCCCTTGACCGTACCCTGAGGCTCACTTAAGATTTCTTATCAGGGGCAGACTATGCATCAGATTCTTGGTAGTGCTTCATCAGTAATGCCAGGGGTCATGACCGCCACCCATGTGCTCATCAGTGCTTAGGTTAACTCAAGAGAACACATTAGGAAGAAACTATTTTCCTCGTAGCCATTTTATGTGTTGTTCATCTATTATGCATGAATTGTTACAATTAGATTCAGTAAATTTTGACCTTTGCTCAAAGCTATCAATTATTAAGAGAAGTACTTAAACCTGGGTCTCTGAGCAAGTATCTTTTCTTTAACAACGACAACAACAAAAGCAACAAAAAATCCGTGCAAAGGAAGCATTCTGGCTCAGTTAAGAAAGGCAGCCTTATCAGTTTTACCTCAAGGGATGAGTCACAGTACTTAGTTCAAGTACCATTTTGTTCCCTGTAAAGACAACAGATAAGCAATGCCATGGCAACTAAAAGTATAGTTCCTTGTGTACACAGTTAAATAGTTCATGCATTAGTCGGAAACCTAGAGAAGTCACAAAGTAAAAACTGTTTTTCTCTTACATCCTGGTCACCCTTTGTTAGAATATTACTGAAATGTTACAGCAGCATTGGTTGCGGTTTAAGAACAGAGGGATGCTAGCCCAAGAGTACTTCGTGATGCTCCCCTATGTCTATCTTATTAAAGACGGTGTCTTTTCATTCTTGAGGGAAATGAACATTTCCATGGCTCTGGCTTCACATGCTTCTGTGGGATCCAACCTGAGTGAGATGGAGCTGAGAAGAGCTTGGGATAATGTGCTAGGACGCTACCCCAGTCACGCTGCTCTAAGTAGAATTCACTAATCTATTTACCAATCCATGGTGAAACCATGAATATGCCTGAGATGATTTTTTTTTTTGCCCTGACCACAAAGAGGGAGTTTACTGAACAAATTGACTGTGTAAATACCATTGTATACTATATGCCTTACTTGAATAATGTTAAGGAAATAGGGGTTTTAAATTATTTGAGAAATAAATCTGAAACACAAACAAAAAGGCTCTTCCTACATAAGAGCTAAATATAGCTATCAAAAACAGAAATGATGATTTTAGGCTATAAATAATAAATGGCTTTGTGGAAAAAAAAATCCTTCTGATTAGTACACCAGAATTTGTTGAATCAGCCATGAGGCCTTCATATGTGTCGCTTCCTGTACCTGTCTCCCTGGGCCTTTTCCTTCATACTATTTTCCAAAGCCTAATTTTTGTGATTATGTCATTAATATAGCTCTCCCCCAATAGACTAGGCACTCACATTTGCATTTGTTTATTGTTGCCTACCTAACACTGTTGCCTGGTTCATAGGAGTCACTTAAAAATTATTTTTACAAAAAAATATTATATATATAACTATAGACACACATACACACAAACCTGTGGTCTTCTTCGCTGGGTAGTATCTCTTGGGTAATTAATTCTGTTTAATAATTTAGCTCCATAAGAACATTTATGTAGGCATTACATTTAATTCTATATTTTATAGAATGTAGAGTATGAAAGACACTTCACAATTAGTTCTTTTGGCTCTAAGTTATGGAAACCTATCTGAACTAGTTTTAGCAAAAGGGAGTTTATGAAACACATAGTGGCTATGTCACACAACTCAAGGGCAGGGATTTGGCTGGGTGATGGCGTGAACTGGCAGCTGACCCCAACACTGGAGAGAAACCAGAAGTTGCTCTTCACATCTCAACTCTGCTTCTCTTGGTGTATTTGTTTCATTTCCCCCTGCACCACCCCCTATGGCTTTTCTATTTCTAAAACCACACGTCAAAAAATAGCTACTGTCAAGTGTTTGTTAGTTTGCATCATTTCCACTTAAGAGCTCAGGGTTTCCTGGGTGATTATTTCCCAGTTCCAACGCTAAAAACCCAGGAATGGACTCAGATTAGCTCCACCCTGGCCAGGAGCCAACCTCTGGCTTCACCTCTACAGATGAGCTGGGGTCACCTTGTAAAACTGTGGCTGCTTCCACTGCAACTGTTCAAAAGGAGGCGGCAGAAGGAAGAGCCAGTTCCCAGAGATGCAGGTGTGCTTGGAGGGCGAAACCCTGCAGAGGGGTTTATGAAGAATGGACCTGGTGATGTTTGCCTGCTTCTTGCATTGACACCCTTTCAGTGACCTCTTATTATGAGCTAATAAAATAGCAGGCATAGAAGACTTGGTTAGGGGGAAATAGTTGTATCTCAATACAAGTAATTTCTGCATCTCAGTGCGGAAGAATAATGGAGGCAATGGAAACGGAAATTTAGCATTTGGGAAGCAGCTGCATGACCCAATTCACTCTTCTCTATACTTTAAAACTATTTTTTCCTTATTCACAATAATATAATGAGATGGGATGTGAGAGGACTTTCTGATTATTCCCTTTATGACTATGTCGACTCTATGATAAATTGAAGATGGGAGTAGGGCTGGTGATATCCTGGGCACTTGGGCATAATATTCACTAATCTCTTTAAAATATGGCAATAAAGGCAGGTTGCCTTTTTACAAAGGGGTTAGAAAGGGGACATCTCACAAATTAGGAGTGGTATGGCCAGAAAAAGCTGCCCCTCGGTCCTTTCAAATCAGATATGAGGATAATCACAGAGATAATGATCTTGGCCTTGCAATGATAAGCAAGGCATCCTGTAATCATTCTATCACTGATTAACTTTCACTGGTATTGATCTTAAAAGACTTTTTTCATACAGAAACTAAAAGTGACTTTCAAAGAGAAAAAGATCTCTTGGAGAAGCGACATTCTCAATAAAAGAATTTAAAAAGAACTCTATAAACTAAGACATTGCTCCTATTGGTAAATGACATGACACTTACAGAAATATAGAATTACATAGTTTAAAGATACCTTACAGAAATCATGACCAACCCTTTATTTTTATGGACATGAAACCTAAAGTTCAATGATGAGATATTTGTCCAAGGCTCGAGGACATTCCAGAGAAAACAATATAAAAAATTACTGTCTAAATATGTTTAATAACAATTAGTCTAGTGACAAGAGCAAGTAAATTTACACCAATACATTTATAATCAAATATTTTTTCAGATTAATTTATGTTTTCTTTTAAAAATTATTGCTTTTAAAAGATACACATAGAAATACAGGAGATTTATACTAAAATTTTCCAATTCTTAACATTGGTCTAGATCAGTGTATTTTTAAGGCAGGGGTCAGCAATCTATGGCTTGTGCTTGTATTTGTAAGTGAAGTTTTATTGGAACATAGCCATGCCTGTTCTTTCATGCACCATCTATGTTTGTTTTTGTGCTACAAAGGCAAAGTTGAGTAGTTGTGACTCAAACTGTATACCCCCACAAGACTAAAATACACTAGACTAATTATCTGGTCCCTTCCAAAAGAATTTGTGGATCCCTGCCTTACAACATGTTTCCAAAGGGTCAGAGCCATCTTGTATCACTCACGTTTATTTCATAAATATTAATTAATGGACCTTAATTCTTCTAAAATTCTTCCATAATCAAATGTGATAGTGCATGTGACATGACTATAAGTATCTAGTAATAAAAATAGTCAAGCTTTTCTAGTCATAAACAAGATTCTAATTTCCTATACATTTTTAAATGCTGATTTACTCGTATTTCTCACAGAAGGAAAAAAAATCTGGTAGGCCTCAGATGAAACATGTAAACATGGGTTGCCACTGTAAATTATGGATGCCACCAGCAGTTACCAATGTCCTGATGGTCTTCAGGACTATAACTGCACATTTGAAACATTAACAAAAGTACTTTAGAAGTCACTTTCCCTAAAAAATGCTTTAGTTTATATCATAGCTCTAAAGGAACATAAAGCAAGGGTAAAGGCCTATATATCTATCTAGCTAAAAAACAATGGGATAAAATCCTTCATTAGTCAAAGGATACAGGTTTGGAAATTAATGACTTACACCCCAATCCATGAATATTCATCTTCATCTCCTACTATGAGGCAAGCTCCAGCTAATCATAGGGGCTACAAAAAGGATAAGACATTATCTCTGCTTTCGAAGCACTGACAATTTCTTATACTTCACATTTTCTAAAAACTTCTGAGACATTAACTAGCACGGTTCTTTTAGTTCACAGAAGCTGTAGCTCAGATGCAATGCATGTTGAATTCCTCTCTAATGAATTCATGTTTGTGGGATGCCAATATTTTCTAGCAAACCAGATGTTTGTTTTATCACAAAATTATTTCCTGGCACCAAAACACATAAAATCTTAACTTCTTAAAGAATTAAAAATATTGATAGCCCTATACTGGAGAATTTGGGATAATGTGGGAATCTGTTTTCGCTGAAACTTTACTGTCAAGAAACAAAAGGGCAGAAGAGTTGCTGTATTTTCAAATATGTCAAATGGCCCATCAAGGTCAAAGAAGACTGTTTGTGAAATTGATCCTATGTGTATAACATTGCACATAACCAACAAGAGAATGAACATCTTTAAAACCACAGGATGCTAGATAGGGATGAGATCTTACAAGTCATTTTACAGCGTAGGAGGAGTAAGTCAACTGACGTGAGGTCAGAGTCAATTTCATGGTATTTGGGGAAGGATGAAGGGTAATGTACTCCTTGGCTCCTGACTCAGATTCAATAATTTAAATTTAGACTTAATATCATTTACAACTGAATTTATGTAATCACTCAAAGAGCTATTGATAGAACTGAAAAAAAGGTATTCATGATCCTGATTTGGCATATCGTTATTTTTCCTTATATTCTAAAAAAAAAGGGGGTTTTGGGTTACCTAGGTGCTGAGGAGCCATGGGGGAAGTGACATGCTAAGGTGACATGGCCATGAAGGAACAGGGCTGGAAGTGAAGCCCCAGATCCAGATCCAATCTAGCACACTGTCCCTGCATTTACAGGCACTGGTCTTCAAACCCAAATGAAATCAGACTCTGGCTGAAGTAGGATATTATATCATGTATCTATACCCATCCATTCCTCCAGTACAATATACCATACACAGCAGGTGTGTGTTTTCTTCATTCACGTTATAACTGACATCCACAATAATTTGGAATGAGCCCAAGTTAAGAATAAATTAAACTCACAGAAACAGAGAGTAAAATGGTTGCCAGGGATTGGTGGGGGGGGGCGGGTAGGGGAAAAGGGGAGATGTTGGTCAAAAGGTACAAACTTTCAGTTATAAGAGGAATAAGGTCTGGGGATCTAATATTAAGCATGATGACTATAGTTAAAAATATTGTATTAAATACTTGAATGTTGCTAAGAGAGTAATCATAAATGTTCTCACTACACACACAAAACATTATAATAATGTGAAGTGCTGGATAGGTTAACTAAACCTTATTATGATATTCATTTTGCAAATCATCCCATTATATACCTTAAACTTACACAATGTTATATGTGAATTATATCTCAATAAAGTCAGGGGAAAATAATTAAAGAATAAAACAAATAAATTCAGAGGAAACATGAACTGCCAGAGGTAAATCATCCAAACCACAGAAATTTGATCCACAGGTGCAGTACTGAAAACTAAGAAATAGAAGAACACATTTAGCTCTGTGCTTTATATTACCCCAAGTGGAGAGCTATTATTACAAACTTAGGTCAACTTAGGCCTCAAATCCCACTTTTAATGCTATTCTTGCAGAGGAACCAACTATTAAAAACAAACCAAACCGGAAGAATACACTTCAATCATAAACATGGGCAGCAGGCCTGAGACCTTTCTTTTGTTTTTTTGGATAATTACTTTAATTTTCACTACCATATTGATAGTACAGACTTGGCCTCACTCTCAAATATAGAAAAATGAGGAAAAATACTCAATGCATTCATATATAAAATATAAACCCCAGTGGAAAATGGAAAATATTTATATAAGAGGGGTTCAAATGCTCCCCAAACATGAAAAATTTCAACCTCACTAATTAATAAAATGCAAATTAAAATAAAACAAGATTTCATTCACATTACTTTTTCATTGTACTTAGAATTGACAAGGATATGGAGAAATAGTAAGTCTTATACAGTGCTGTTGCATATATAAAGATTTTTTTTTATTTATTCATTTGAGAAAGGGAGGGAGAGCACAGAGGGAGAGTAAGAGGGAGAAGGAGACCCCCTGCTGAGCAGAGAGCCTGATGCGGGGCTGGATCCCAGGACCCTGGGATCATGACCTGAGCTGAAGGCAGACACTTAACCAACTGAGCCACCCAGGTGCCCCCTGTTGCTTATATAAATCAGAACTATTTTGGAGGGCAATTTGGAAATATATATGAAGTCAAAGATGTGCAAATTTTGTTGTTTCACATTTCTACTTTTAGTTATAGCCACTAGTGCAACACTTATTCTTGAGCAAAAAGATGCATGTACACGGATGTCCATTGCGGTACTAATCATCATGGCCACAATGATAACAACAAAATCTAAATTACTGGTCACAGTAGATTAATTAATAAAAAAATGAGGAATAGTCATTCAATGGGCTTCTATAGAGCACTTAAAATGGATAAACAAGGTACAAGAGGCAAACTTGGTTAATAACAAGATATAATGATGAACCAAAAAAAGAGACAAGTTGCAGAAAAATACATGAGCATAATACATTTATATAAACTTTAAAATATGCATAATTATGCTATACATTTTTATGGATACATCTATAAGAAGTGATAACTGTTAAACATGAATGAAAACAAACATCGAACTTAAAATAAGTTACTTCTGAAGCAAAAGTAGGAAAAGGGAAAAGAGAGCATGGAGGACTTGGAATTTATCTAATGTTTTCTTTTTATTTGAAGCAAATATGACAAAATGTTAACATCTTATAAGGTTGAATGAATGGTGGATACATAAATGTTCATAGTATATCAGTGCTTTACAAACTGTGGAATGATACCCAAATTGTGGGTGTGAAATCACTTTAAAAGGCTGTGGCTAATATTTTTAAAAAGAATAGAATAAAGTAGAACAAAACAGGAAATATCACTGTAAGCTGCAGTACATTTAAGCCATGTTTTGTGAATAGTTTGCTTTAGTTATTTGTATATTTATGTATGTGTGTGAATGTGATGTAAAATGTTTTTGCTTACTCTGAATTTTGGGTAAAAATGTTTCAAAGATACTACATTATATTATTCTGTACTATTTCTGTTTGAATATTTCATATTTTTAAGTCAAAAAGAAGATAATTGAAAATATAGGGAATCATTACATTGGTTTTTTCAGACAATTATAACTTTAAAATTACAGAAAGAGTTAGGTCTACGTAAACAGTTATGATGTTAAATATATTTCTCAAAATATCAGTATCTCAAACGGACCAGATGAGTCAATGAACATGGAATCTGAACTTAGTCTCTGAATTACAAGTTAATGCTTACTTCTCTGAGTCAAACTGCTCTTTACGACATCAAAGTTTTTTCTGAGCAAATCTAGTCCGAGTCAAACACATTTATGTTGCCATATTTGAATTAAGGCTTTACTGTATACTTTGTTTTTTAAATTAGCCATCATTTAGGTTTGTTGGAGATGTAATGAGAAATCCTGACATGATGAATAACTATCAGAAACTAGATTAACAGAATAAATGAAGAAGCAGACCACTGATTTTTAACCCTTATATTTAAATTTAAAAAATTTTGTTTCCTAGGTGTGGGTTTCAAAGCTTCCATAATGGCCAATATACCTGGCATCTGATATACACAAACTATTTAGTCCATATATGTATAATTTATACCACATATTATGTTCAGTTCTAATAAACTAAATGTAAGCTGGGGGGTGGGGAGGGGAGCTTATATATGATAGGTCCAAAATGAAGCCCTTTTCTTGTGGAAACCTTTCAGAAAATATACTTATGATTTCAAAAATATGTTTCGGTCTCTTTAATGCAGGAAGTAGTAACAAAAACAGCTCGCACACATTTCCATTTAAAATTTTATTAGTGCCATTGATACCAATTTTAAATTATTAAAATTGGAAGGTATTGAATGAAATCAAGAAAGCTACAAGCTATAGTGGCATTAATTAGCATATCCTTGGCATCTAAAGTTATCTATTTTAATAAGCTATGTAATGCATAGAAACACAATTTTGAAATGCTTCTGTAGTAACAAAATGTATTTGTAGCTGAATTTATGCCTTTGGCACTCAAAAAAAGATGCAGACAGGCCATAATTCATAGGGTCTATATCTCTTCCACCTTTGTTTATTTTGTTTGCTTTATTTATGTCTGCTGCTTTCAAAAAGGATTTTGAGGTCGATTATAATAAAAAACTTGAAATAGGCTTGTTAATGGAGGTAAATTGTCAAAAGTATCATAGGAAAGGGTAGAAGAAATTGTTATTGGGAGTGGTTAAAGAACATATAATTAGTAGAAATACTAGCTAAGAATAGTTAATTATATACTGAATTTAGCCTGTACTTCCTGGAAACCAAGACAAATTTTTAAAAATCGGGATGAGTTGTAGAGCTCTAATTGTACATTAGCTCGTGAGGATGGAGAAATTCAAGTTCTAAATCTAAGGGACACAGATTTTTAAAAATCATGAATTTTTCTTAAGGAACACTCAACGACATAACAAATGGCTTTTTGAGTATTTAACTGGATTTTAGAGAAGTCATTGAAACATTCTTCAGTTGATGATTTTGTGTGTCAGGCAGTGATAAAAGCGAACAGGGATTCTGTTTGCTGTAGCTCAATCTCTATACTACAGATCTGTAATGATTTCACCTGCAAAGTTTGGTGGCTATCTTGAGAAGAGAAATTATGTGAAACAACTGCAGTAGACAAAACGGCTAGATTTTATGAGAAGATGGACTTCAGATTAGAATATCTAATCACTTAATTACCTAATGTGGTAAACTGAATAACAGCCCTCAAAAATATCCAGGTCCTAATCCCTGTACCTTGTGAATCTCCCTTTACATGGCAAAAGGAACTTTGCAGATATGATGTATTAAGGGTTGGGAGATGGGGAGGTTATCCTGGGTTATCCAGGAACCTCTAAATTTAATCACAAGTCTCCTTTGAAGAGGGAAGCTAAGAGAGCTAGGACAACAGGGACAGAAGCCAAACTGCTATGCTGCTGTTTTTGAAGATGAAACAAAGGGTTATGGAATGCAAGAAATGCAGCTCTGGACTTGGAAAAAGCAAGAAATTGATTCTCCCTTAGAGCCTCCAGAGGAAGGACAGCCCTGTTACACTTTGACTTTGGTCCAGTGAAACTGATTCTGGACTTCCGACCTCCAGAACTGAAAGTGAATAAATGTGCATTATTTTAAGCCACCAAGTTTGTGGTAATTCATTACAGCAGTCACAAGAAACTAACCCACCTAAGACAACTGGGAAAAATATTGTCTTTACCAATAGTAAAATATTTTAAAGTATCATATGCTATAGGATACTTACCCAGTGCTATGGTCTTAATATTTGTGTCCACCCAGAATTTGTATGTTGAAATCTTAATGCCTAATATGACGGTAGTAGGAGACGGGATTTTGGGTGGTGATCAGGTCATGAGGGCAGAACCCTCATGAAGGAGATTAATGCCTTTATAAAAAAAGAGGCTCAAGAGAATTCCCCTATCCCTTCCACCAGGTGAGGACACAGCAAGAGGTCTGCAATGCAGAAGAGGGCCCTCATGCTGATGCCCTGATCTAGGACTTCCAGCCACCAGAACTGTGAGAAATAAATTTCTGCTGTTTATAATCAAACGAGTCTATGGTACTTTTAAACCCAGAATGCAAGAAAATCAATTGCTGATTGCTTGGGTCAGGAGGTAGGGGAGAGGAGTGGAAAACTTGCGGGATAATCAGCACTTTAAAAAATCTAAGGTTAAAATCCTAAAAGGATAATTTCAGGGATAGATATTAATTCTTTTGACTTTTCTTATTATATTTAGATAACATTTGCACTATTATTGTATTTCTGATAAAACTTTCAGTATTCTCTTGTAGTATTTTTCTGAAAATTAAGTAAATGGCTGATCCTGGAATATAAGACCCAATGGGAAAATAGGGACTCTTTTTGGGTTGAAAGAGTGGATCTCATTTGTAATTTGCATGATCTGTGCTTTGCAGTGCAGCTGAACCAATAGCGGGCAACACCATTCTTATGTGAAAGCTCATTTCCTTTCGTCAAACCTCAATGTTGGCAGTGGTAAAATAAGCAAGAAACACCAGTTCTTTAACTGAAAATACTATATTAGGGGGATCTAGGGGTGAAGTGGACAACCTGGAATATTCTTCCTTAAATTACTGATGCAAACAACTCTAGGAACTCTATAGAAATAAACTCACTAGTGCATAATCATGGAACATCCTGGCCTGTTTCTCAAGAGGCTGAAGCAGACTTGTCCAATTCAGACATGTGAGCTTTAGTTAAAAAAAAAAAATGATGGAGCCAGCAAGATGAATCCAGAAAGTCTGATGTATCAAGCCTCTAGTGAAAGTTTCTTTGGTGGCTGGCTTTGAAATGCAGGAATTCAAGTTGCCCAGTTGGGTTTCCTAGGTGGATTGACTTCTTGCTAAGGCATAATAACTAACAGCTTCTGACCTAAAGGAACTGCCCCGTTGACTGCTAGAGATTTCCATCTTTAGGGCCCTTGCTTCCTCTGTGTTCCTAGAGGACTCTGCATCTAGCCCTGCACATTTTTCATATTGTACTGAAATTACTCATTTATCTGTCTTCTCCACATGTATCTTGACTCATTTATTTTTATGCCTCTAGCACCCACATAGTGCCTAGTATTCAGCATAAACTGAATGTTTATGCTGTTTCCTCTATGAATGAATGGAAGGAAACTCTGAGTAATAGAATTTATAGAGTTAAGCAACCATTATCCAGAACCTTTAAATCCTAGGAATATTTAGGCTGATGGAGGATTTTACAATGCAAGGAACGGGTTCTCACCATCTGAACCCACTGATCAATCTTGGCATCACTAAAAGAGTGATAATCAAACACTAGAAAGTCACCGCTCCATGCAACTATCTACCCTATGACAGTTCTCCCACTTCATTAGGGTTGCTTGAACTGGCAGCTTTATGAGCACAGGCACTTGTTCTTACTCACTGTTGTATCAGGAGACTACAGAAAAGTTCCTGTTATATAGGTGATCAATGAATGGTTATCCAATGAATGAGTAATCTTAGAGGACAGAGTTGCAAAGGGAGAGACAGATGATAAAGAAATCAGAAAAGGAGCCCTTACAACAGTCTGGGTATAAGCGACAAAAGCAATGGGTCTCTTATCCTTTCAAGTAATTTTCCACCTAATACCTGGTTTGGACTTTGCCACCCTCAACAGAGCTCCCCAGCACTGTCTCCTTTGGGAAGCACACCCGTCAGGGGCTTTGGATTGGATTTTCCTACTGCATATCCACTTCCTTTGACAGGCTTCCCTGAAAAATCTCTCCTGGATGCTCTAGTTGTGCCCATTCATTCTATTCCCTCCAAGTCAGGGCTCTGATGGGCCTCTAGTAACCCTCAATTAGCATAACATAATACAATGCACCACTAACATTGCCAGCTATACTAGAGTTTAGAAATAAATGACATTTTTTTAAACCAGAAAATTTGAAGACTCTTTGTTCTTCTTGCCCATCTCATAAACTTCCAAAAGAACTATCTCTGAAAATTTATTTCTGACTTGCCTCCATCCCAGAGCAATGACGACACCCTGACCACTATGGCCTCACTTACAAAGATGAGTTCTCTCACTTGCTCTAGATCCACAGTGATTCTTTTGGAGGGACCACATTTCCCGTTCCTACTAGAACTGAATGTGTGGTCTGCAGCAGTTAATGATCTCTGCAAACTCCAGTGAGCATCACTTGCTGGAGAGGCCCCCTTAAGACCCATCCATTGAAGGCACACCACGCACAGCCCATGACCTAGCAGTGAGAACAAGTGCAGAGATAGGACATTGGAACAATATATTCCTATATGCCCACACCCCACCTCTACCTCAAGAACCTTCCCAGAACCTCCCTTTCCACACTTTCAGCCCCAAGAAGTGCTCTATGAGGAAGCAACAAAAGTAGATGCATATCATTTTTGTATGATTAAAATGCTATGCTACATAACACTATGTATATAATATTTATAATATTTATATTTATTCATTTGTTTTTTTCAACTTCATTAGAATTGGAAAACCTTTTGATTCATAAGATTGATAAGTGGTACATATTTTTGGAAATGGTGGTTGCTTAAGCCACATAGAGTAACTCCTTGGAAAAGTTATAATATCAAGCAAGGCCACACTACATTTTTTCCCACTCTGGCAGGAGAATTAAGTTTACACTGACATTGCTTTGCCTATTTTCTCCCTGTACAGATACTCACATTCAGAGCAGCTATATAATATGTGTTTTTTGTAAACTTATATATATTTTTAAAGATTTTATTTATTTATTTGACAGAGATAGAGACAGCCAGCAAGAGAGGGAACACAAGCAGGGGGAGTGGGAGAGGAAGAAGCAGGCTCATAGCGGAGGAGCCTGATGTGGGGCTCGATCCCACAACACCGGGATCACGCCCTGAGCCGAAGGCAGACGCTTAACTGCTGTGCTACCCAGGCGCCCCTGTAAACTTATATTTTTTTACCACTATATTTAACTATACATTTTTTTTACCACTCATTAAAAAAATTAACCATTAGTCTTAGTCTTTAGATATTTGGAGGTAGTGATTAACTCAGTCCACAGCACTTTTGTGTGTATGTGTTCATGTGTATGTGTAGACTTCAACGAGTACTTTGGAATTCTGAGAATTTTGAAAATGATATTATTGTGCAGAACATTCTTGAGAAAATATTTCGTTTGTTTTCTTTAAAAAAATTCCATTGACTTAAATAATAGACATAATCTATTCTGGTTTATTCTTGCTTAGAATAATTATTTTTGCTCTGCAGATATCATTCTTTGCTCAGGAGAATACCACGTATTTGTTCAGACAGCTTTCAAAGGAAAGAATGCATTTTTTTGTTCCTTTCCTAGTTGCACAGAAAACTTTACCATAAACTAATATTAACTTCACGTGTAAATAAAAGGAGGAGGTGAGTCTATTCTATGTTTGACTTTTTTTTTTTACTAAAGAAAGAAAATGTGACTCACTGTCTTTATCCCAGTTGATTAGTATTTCCTATTCAGAATCTGCAAAAGAATTCTGAGTTAAATAGTTTCCAGAATTTTATTCAGTTCTTTAAACTCTAAATACTATAAAACAAATCATTTTAGAGTAATGACTTTTTAGATAGTCAAAACTACTTTTCCAAAATCTTGAAATCTTTCATCCTTATTTCCACTTCATTGGGCCACAGAAGCATCAAAGGGAGCTGTCACATAGGGATTTGTGCATACCAGATTCTCAACTGGCTCACAGACGCTACCTTGAGAATCCGACAGTCGGCCTGAGAATCGGAAGTTTGAGCAAGTAAGGTAAGTAGACCATTGGCGCTGTATGTGTGAATTTGTCAGCTGGTGGAATTACTCCAGCTGAGTTAAATCTTTTACAAGAACCTTGGCCCTAATTTGTAGTATAGCAGAAGACAAATTAAGCGTTCAGTAACACACACAGTATTTTAAAAATCAATCTCTCCTGACTGTCCTGTCCTTCCACATCCAAACTTTCACTGACGCAAGCCCATTATCCCTTTCAGTTCTATCAGTTAAAGGAAACTTTTTGTTGTCATTGTTGAATTTATGCATCTTCATTGCCTTCCTTGGCAGATAGTTCATGGTAAGAATCTTGTTTTTCTTTTTGTGATTTTTTTTTTTTGGTTACATATAAGGATGTTATTACACAATTTGAAGAGGGAGAGAGAAGAGAGAATAGGTATTTGAAATTTTAAGACAATGCAAGGAACCAAACAGCTTTGCATAAGAAATGCTGAGAGACTGAAGTCCTCAGAGGAAGAGCAGCGAGGTCCAGTAGAACACTGTGGCCTGATCTAACCAATAGGGTAGTTACTAGCCACATGCGGCTTTCGAGTCCTTCAAATGTTGTACTGATTTTGAAGACTCAGTACAAAAAAAGATGATAAAATGGCTCATCAGTAAATTTTCATGATGATTACATGCTGAAATGACAATATTTTGGAACTACTTGGTTGGACAAAATATATTATTAAAATGAATTTCACCCATTTCTTTTTACTTTTATTTTAATGTGGCTACAAGTATATTTAAAATCATATATTCTGGCTGGCAGTATATTTCTATTTGATGGTGCTGATTTAGAAAATTTCCTACAGAGGGAATGAGTAACAAATTTTTTTTAAAGAATTTATTTATTTATTTGACACAGAGAGAGAGTGAGAGAGAGAGAGCGAGAGAGCGCACAAGCAGGGGGAGCGGCAGGCAGAGGAAGAGGGATGCTGAGCAGGCAGCCTGATGCAGGACTCAATCCCAGGACCCTGAGATCATGACCTGAGCTGAAGGCAGACGCTCAACTGACTGAGCCACCCAGGCGCTCCAAGTAACAGAAATTTTAAACCAATTAACTGGAGGTTTAAAATAGTCAAATTAACAGAGGTATTTGGTAAATTTAAAAGCCAGTAAACAAAGAATACCCATTCCCTGAGGGCAGGAACATAATGTGTCTTATTCATCTGTATATTCTCAGCACCTAGCACAGTTTCTGGCATACACTACGTTCTCTGTAAGTAAATGTATGAATAATGAACAATGAATCACTCAAACTAGAATTACAAAATAAGCAGAGAGGAAGTGTTAGGTTGTGTGTCACCAAACATTTTTAAACACTGTATTAAAGTCTCTTCAATAAACAATCCTGGGATACTGAAAAGCCACGTGCAAAAGTATGAAACTACCACTATCTTAAGCCATACACAAAAATAAACTCAAAATGGATTCAGGAGTTGAAGGTAGGACCTAAAGCCATAAAACTCCTAGAAGAAAACAGTAAGTCAGATAGAGAAGGACAAATAGTGTATGATTTCACTTATATGTATAATCTAAAAAAACAAACATATAAAATAAAACCAAACACACAAATACAGAAAACAGACTGGTGGTTGCCAGAGGGGAGGGGTGTTGGGGGTAAGCAAAATGGGTTAACGGGATCAAGACATACAAACTTTCAGTTATAAAATAAATAAGTCATCAGGATATAATGTACAAGCATGGGGACTACAGTCAAGAATACTGTATTGCAAACATGAAAGTTGCTAAGAAAGCAAAACCTGAAAGTTTTCATCACAAGAAAAAAATTTGTAACTTTGTATAGTGACAGATGGAAAAGAGATTTATTGTGATTATTTCACAATGTATACAAATGTCAAATCATTATGTTGTACCCCTGAAACTAATGTAATATGTGTTAATTATAGAAAGTTCTAATTATACTAAGGTCCCTAATATTTCTGATTCGAAAATAAATTCTTAAGTAAAAATTAAGGATCCCTATTGGTAAAGTGCACAACTGAATTCTGAACAAGTCTCAAACTTACTAGAGACTTTTTTTTAACACATACTACAGAAGGGAGATGGGTGGGAAAAGTGACAGAGTCTGGGATCTGCATTCTGGTTCCATTTTAGTGACATTTGCTGCTATATAACATAAGGACGGAACCAAGTATTGGCTAGGAGATGACTTAGAGAAATCCGACCAAAAGTAAAAAGTGCATATTCCCACGAAAGATAGTTATCACTTCTCCTGTGCCCTTTTATTGTAGTTCTAACTAACTTTTTACAGTTTTTATTTTTATTTTTTTTACAAAAAGGTCCTAAATCTGGCATCCATAGATGGGCTTCAGGGGCACATAAATACTCTAAAATTGTATGTATCTATGCAAATGTATGTTTTAGGGAAAGAATACCATGCCTGTCATCAGTATCTCAAAGGGGCCCATTGACTAAAACATACTACTTCGTCACTGCTCTGCTGCAACATTAAATAGGATTGGAGTGACAGTAAAATAATGACATCTTGCTCTGGTTTCAACATTACAGAGAGCTATCCTTTGCCTGGAAAGCACTGGATCCTTTTCTGTTTTTCACACGTTAACCAAGACGTTTGATTTCCTAGAACTTTTCTTAGAGACCTCGGATAGTACAGCTAGCATTTTAAAAATAAAATAGTAGAATAGTCTAATAAAGAAAAGGGGGGTAATTAGAAGGGGGAATGAAGCATGAGAGACTGTGGACTCTGAGAAACAAACTGAGGGCTTCAGAGGAGGGGGGTGGGGGAATGGGATGGACTGGTGATGGGTAGTGAGGAGGGCACGTGTTGCATGGTGCACTGGGTGTTACACGCAACTAATGAGTCATGGAACTTTACATCAGAAACCAGAGATGTACTGTATGGTGACTAACATAATATAATAAAAAATATTATTATAAAAAAAAGACAAACAGAATTTAACTCTTATAAAAATGTTTGAAATGCCAATGTATTGTTTACTGGAAATAAAGTATTAGGGGAAGTAATTCTGGCCATGACGAAAATTTTAAAAAGAGGTCCCAAACATCTTTTAAATTGTTCCTCTGCCCCCACCTCCAACCACCCTAACCAAATCAATGTCAGTATTCTTACTGGCATTCAGCTCCCTCGCTTTGTAAGGTCAGTTCCATTGCTGTCAGCTCTGAATATATTTAATACAGATACCTCATATGATTTGATACAAAGGAGGAATTAGATGCTTGCCCAGCATTTGCTCCCCTCTTTTCTGGTAACAGCTCCCCACGTCTGTTTTGGAGAATTTCCTCTTATTCACTACATAAAGTCTTAACGTGAAGTCAATCAAGTTCACTTCAGATTCACCCCCCATACACTTCAAGACAAGAGAAGACACGGCTCACGCTGTGGCGATCAGACTTTCTTCAAATTTAACTCCTACAGAGTGTAACAAAAAAAATGAAAAATGATGGGATTTCATTCATCCTGGTGGTCAGTCCCTGCGGAAACTGGAGATTCTTGGTACCTGGATCTTTAGAGCTGTTGCTCCGTATCTGAATTTTTCTTAAACCAGGTTCTTAGGCTTTTTCTTTGATTTACAATAAATTCAGTGGCAGACTGTGGATCTTTATAAAGTGGATATATAATCTGAGACTAGTAATTTACTCCACAAAAGTTACAAAAAACAAAGTTGAGTGTCTGTTCTCCATCAATTACTGAGAGCTCAAAATATTGTTCTGTCTCAGAAGACATGATTGTCTAATTTGTGATTTGTAAAACTAAAAAATAGTTAGTTGATTTAGACTAAATTGGCTAAGAGGAACACTGATGACTGGGAGGATCAAGGGCTGGGGTAGTCCAGAGAGGTACAAGACGGGACTTAACCCAAAACTCAGCAAAAGGGGAGATTTTGAGAAAATTGATAGGGAGGAAGAACAATTCAGGTGGGGGAACTGCTTGACCAATTACACGGAGGAAACTATCCTGTTAGCTACTAGGGCGAGTTTGTGTCTGAGAGAGTCAGGAATAATGTTGTAGCAACAGTCAGAAGAGGGCACTCAATGCCATGCTAAAATGTTTGGACTGGATCAGGAAGGCAACAGGATCCACGTAAGTACTTTAATGTGTAAAATAGCTTGACTCGGGGCAAGACTGGATCCAGGGTGGGCGGTTATAAGATTTCTATAATGCCCAAGATTTGAGGTAGAAAGAAGATGGAGCAGGATAATGGAGAAGAAAATGGAAATGGACTACCTGATGGGAGAAATCACACAAAGGGAGACTGTAAGATCTGATAAATGACTGAATTGATATGGAGAGAGAGGGTTAAATCAACCAAACCATGTTTCCAAGGGTATAAGCATAAATTATGGAAAAGCAATAACACTCTGAACTTGGTAGTCCAAGGAAGTAATTATAATGTATATGTACTTTCTTTTTTCTCTGTCCTTTTTGATGGGTAGAAGTGGGATTGCTGAAAGGCAGCTCACACTTAAACACTAATAATTAACTAATATACCATAGTGTATCAGTGATTCCTATTGCTGAATATTCATCTTACTTTGAGAAGTTGACTGAAGATTATTTTTCTTCCTTTCTTCCTTTTGAAACATCCTTTGATGGTGGCAATGGCTACTGTATATCACTAAAACTTAGTAAGAATATTTTTATAGGTACATGCATTTGGCTACAGCAATAGACTTCCCTGATTTGTGCTAATTCTGGGCCTAGCCCTCAAAAGGCCTGGCAACTTCTGCCTTGCCTTTTTGGAAGCCAACAGCCATGCTATAAAGAAGCTGTAGCTATCTATTGAAGAGGGAGGAAGAGACACCATGTAGGAAGAGGGGCATCTGAGGCCTTCTACCCCAGACCAGCCTCCAGGTTTTAAGAAGCTATATGACCCTAGAGTCCATACCAGTTGGAACAGAAAAACCACCCAGCCAATGCACAGAATTCTAAAATATTATAGATCTTCACTGTTTTAGGTACTGTATTTATGAAGCAATAGAAAACTGAAACAGAAAGGTTGAGCTTGAGTTGCCCACGAAACAGTCCGGCAGAGATCTCCAGCTGTTAGCGGCTATGTAGAGCTCATAGAAAAACTGAAGACACAGATTTTGAAGCTATTCACTCATCAATGGTGAAATTACGTTAAGAACATGTGTGGGAATATATATGACAAGAATATAAAATGAGATGAGGAAGGAGTCTAGGCTATAGTCATGACAAACTTTCACATGGAAAGAATAGTAAGACAAACAGGAGCCAGCAAAAGAGACAGAGAAAAGCCAGAAAAACAAAGTGTGGCTTCATTAAGGCCCAGAGAAGCAAGTGTCCCATGGAGAAACATGGACCCCTGTGATGGATGTTGCCAAGAAATATGATGACAGCATATAGTCTACAAACAGAATTAAAAAATCCCTCCAAGAAGCTTAACATTACTAACATCACCTGGAGAATTTATTTCTTCAGGGAAGACATATTTGATGTCATGTCATTAACCTATTCATGTCATCTTCCACCAAGTAAATGCTTATTCATATTTGATATTGAACACGATCATTTCAAGACAAAAAATGAACAAGCAGAGAGATTTACAGCTTCAATTTAATTGCAGGGGCATGGCTAATTGAAAGATTTTCTATATATTGTGAGGCTCATTGTGGTCCCTTTGCTCGTTCCCAAACTGATCTGTGGAGACTGGAAAATTGTAGCACTGGCTTATTTGATGTTTAATTATCATGACTTTCATGATAATTAAGAATAACTCAGGCCATAACAGTGTGTATGTTACATAGAAGGGAGAGTAGGTGGGGTATTTGATTCCTGAAGAGGATCATATTTTAATACCCCCTTCTTCTATTTGATAAAATTGGTCTCAGTAAAATCATGTACTTATCACTAAGAGTCATTATTTTCTGGATTTGTTACTTGGTTTCAAAACAATAAAAAAAGGAAATTACAATTTAAAAGATATTTTTCAAATTCAGTAACATACTTCATGTATAAGAGATGTACCCTTTCCCAACAAAAATATTATTCCCTGTAGGTCACCCTCTGCTTCACTGTTTTAAACACAAATAAAAACTCTAAGAGGTCACATACAATGTCAATATCGAAGTAATTCAAGTTCTATATATTCATCTTTACAATCACTGTGTCATCATTGTTTATATCAAATCGTCTGTTTAAATAAAGAAATACCAAGTACCACTGGGTTGGAGGCAGTAACTTTTTTCCAAAGTCAGCTCTGATGATTCCAAACTATTATGAATTTACTCCAGAAATAAATGCACTGTGGCTGAGACTGTATGTTGGGGATCTAATGTGTAAATGGAGGTCTTTGAGTTAACTGTTATGCAGAATTAATTGTTTATTCAAGGATAAGTTATATAACTGTGTTAATCTGAAGCTTACATAAATAGGCACATCAATTGTTTAGATATTAGACCGACAAAATATTTTGGGGGAAGAAGTATTTTATCACAAGCATTGTTTGGAATTGCTGATGGATGATGACAATAAAAAGCAAACCAAATTCTAGTCAGCTTTCTTAGTGTTTTTAAATTATTCTACAGACATTTCACCCCCTTATTGCCTGCTGGTTAGGAGAACTGCTCCCCATTACTTCACACTCTATGCATCACCGATATGAATTGAATTACCATTTTTTTCATTGTTAGCCTTGACCCTGAAATCCCATCTTGCTACATGAATGAAATTTGACAAGAAATTGAAAATTTTGTACGTGCATTTCTATGCATAATGCATGGTGGAAAAACTTCAAAACTCTTTTGCAATACTTTTCCTTAAATACCCCAAAAAGACAGATTGGGGGGATGGACTTCATGGAAAATTAAGAAGGGAAAGAAGTGACCATTTAGATGTCAGATGACTCAGGGAAATATGCAAAATGGAATTGGGTTATAGTTTATATATCATCTGTCCTCTAAATTCATTTATTTATTCATTTAACAAACTTTTTAAAAAAGATTATTTATTTATTTATTTGACAGAGACAGTCAGCCAGAGAGAGAGAGCACAAGCAGGGGAAGTGGGAGAGGAAGAAGCAGGCTCCTAGCGGAGGAGCCTGATGTGGGGCTCGATCCCAGAACGCCGGGATCACGCCCTGAGCCGAAGGCAGACGCTTAACGACTGCGCCACCCAGGCGCCCCTCATTTAACAAACTTTTAACTACCTTTTCCATACCTTCTCTGTAGTAGGTGCTGGGAAATAAAGAATATCTTGTCAATCAATATTCTACATAACTTTTCCCTTCAAACAACTTTTAATGCATTTTAAGATTTTTTGGATGAAAGTCTGTGTAACATACAAACTTCCCAGGCTGTATATAGAAAAGATAATTTAACTTTTCTCTTGATGTCTTAAAGTCATCACAATGAGCATCCATTTTTTGTATTTTGGTATAATTCTGTCTTCCAGCTCTTTGCCTTTTTAGCCTCACCTTCCTTTACAGGTAGCCATCAACTTTGACATTTCCTGCTGTCATCTGCTTATCTTTAATAGTCTCTTACCTGACATTAATCTTAATATTTCCTGGTTTGAAAGTTCTATGTGTGGGAAAACTAGACAAGCAAACTTATCTGTTATAAATTACAAGAAAAAGACAACTCCAATTCAACTACTTAAAAGGTAAGGGGACATTACTAACACACATTAACTATCAGTCCAGTCTGCCATCTTTGGCCTTATTCACCTGTTAGCTTGCCTCCCAGATGCAGGATGGCTACCACATTTCTGAGTATCATGTCCTTTGGACAACATACAAAAGGGTAAGAGTCCTTTCTCTCCCCTGTATGTACATGTTTTCCAAGACTTAATAATGTTTTGCACGGATGCATCCTTCCCAAAAAGTCTATGTCTCTCAACTTATTGGCCAGCTAGTAATGTGTACCCATTCCAAAATGAATCACAGACATGAGAAATGAGTCTGCCATGGTTGGCTTAGACCACATTGGCTGAGGTAGGGAGACGAGTCAGTTTGCTCTCACAGTAACTGGTCAATCAGAAGAAGGTGGATTCTGAATACACTAAAGGTTGTGTTAAGAAGAACAAAGCTGGGTAATATGGTAGGCAACCAGTGGCATCTTTTATAGGAAGCCTTGTGACTTTGAATGCTCAAAAGCCACTTTCCATTTTCATTCTCAGTTTGGGTTTATGGTCTGGAGTGTTTACATTGCTGGAATATTAAAAAAATGACTTAAATGCTATACATTTCTACTGCAATGGAAACTCTTACTTATTAATTTGTCACCACCACAAAGGGACAAGTGAGTATACAAAAGTAACAGTTTATTCCACTGACTTCTGAAAATGATGGACACAAGCCAATCTATTGGAATATAAGAAAAAGGTATTAGACATATTCTTTTTATTTTTATTCATTTTTATTTAAAAAATTTAAAGCCTTGGGGCGGCTGGGTGGCTCATCTGGTTAATTGTCTGACTCTTGATTTCAGCTCAGGTCGTGATCTCAGGGTGCTGAGATGGAGTCTCATGTCGGGCTCTGTGCTCAGTGGTGTCTGCTGGATATTCTTTCTCTCTCTCTCCATCTGACCCTCCCCCTCCTCTCTCTCTCTCTCTCTCTCTCTCTCATGAATAAATAAATCTTTCAAAAAAATTTAAAGCCTTAATAATGTCTCACATATAGTTTGACCTTGATCGTCACTCAGTCCATGTCAGATACTTATAAGACACTCACATCACATTAGCTACCCAGAGAGGAAAGTAGAGTCTGAAAGAGGGAAGGGGTTGACAGTGCCACCTTCAATCATTTGTATATTTTTAGAATATTTTTAGATAGTGTCCAGGTAAGGGGATTTATAGATTTCATTATTCTAAATAGTAAAATCTTTACAATACCCTGCAATGAAATGAAGAATGATCGTGAAACTCCCTTAGGCCCTATGGAAGCTTATTGGTTATTTCACGGCAAAGTACTTCAAAGAGTTGTCAAATTTACACATAAATTATGTATTTTTTTCTTTTAATGAAAAAAAAATGAGTATTCAAAACTCACCACCTTGTCTGTCAGTAATCTACTTCCTACAAGATATTTAATCATTGAGTGGCGTACAGTCTTTTCAAAGTAGAGGTTTCACTTGAAGAATGAGACTGTAACTTTGAAGAAATAAACTTTACTATAGAGAGAACATTTTGAAAATGGCATGTATGGAAACATTTCCCTTATTATGTGATTTTGTGCCAAAAATAATCAGTGTCATCTCTTAAAACTTCCATATATGCACGTATTAAAATTTGGAAACAGAACTCTTGAGCTCTAAACTTAATTCCCCTACAAAAGATTTCAAGGTTTTGTGGAAATCTAAAAATCAAAACAACTGATTAGATTCCAAGAATAATTGGTTGACTTCAGGGAAAATGGAAATTTACTAGTCAAATTTCAATAAAAAGATTAAAAAAAAGATTTATGTGTTGGAAAATGTGCTTGAAATACCTATCATGGTTTCTCAAGCCCAGCTAACAGTGCACTTACCAGCTAAAGACATTTATTTGGAATTTTTGACTCCCAAAGTTCCAAGCAAAATAAAGTCTCTATAAATAATAATTTAAACAGATCATTCCAATTATAATTTCATAAACAATCTTAAACAACTAATTAATTATGATATCTGAATTTGATTATAATCATTGTACTTAATTATCAGAAACATTAACAATCATTCTCATTCATTCACAAATGATGATTACATTACAAATGTGAAGTCAGACTAGTCCTTAAAAGTACTAAGCAGAGTCTCTTTTGATTTGATAGTTATGAGGCTCATCAATAGTAACATAACAAGTAAACCTAGTTATTTACATAACATCTCTTTCCATAAGGTAAAAGAACAAATCTTTGGACTTTTCAGGAACCCTCTGGGAAATCTTAGGTGCAGAAGATATTGTGAAAGTTTCATATTTTTATTCCGCTTTTTTTCAGTGAGAATTTGATTTGAAGAAGGCAAAAATCAAAGTTTGCAGGACATTTGAGCACTTCAGATGGGATCATGGGTACCTGAGAATGTATGTGAATGGCAGTGACTTGGCTACCTATTCAAGTGACAACAAGACAGACAGACAGACACACACACACACACATACATCCTTACTTAACACTTTCAGAAATGAAGAAAATTTGTTGTTTCTTTTATTTTAAGGAGCATAATCAAGGGCATGGCAAAGTCAGAACGCCAGTATAGAATGTCATTCTGGTGGGGTATAGAATCTCTGCTATGGGGCAAATTATCCTCTAAGGTGAAGAGCAAATTTTTACAACATCTTATTAAGAGCAGAAAAATAAGGAAATTTATTTTCACAGAGAGAAATCCAAATTCTAGGCGTGTGTGATTAAAATATTTCATCCTAAAGGAGCCATAGCTCTTTTTAAAAAAAATCTTGTGACTAAAGCCATCCAAACTGAACCAGGTTTGGTAAAATTTTAACACAAATTTATTCTCCTTTTCAGATTCTATTTCCACAAATTTTCTACAGATCTATCAATATGCTCAGTGTTGTCCTTCACCAAGCTCTTTCTTGTTCTGGAACAAAAGTCATTTTACTTCAAGACAGAAGCATTCTCTTTTTTTCCCTTAACTCGAACATGTCTTATTATCCAGAGACTCCTAGTAGTCTCCTATGAGTAGTCTCACAGTCATTTATTAATTATAATTTTTATGCAAAGTCACTTCTTCTTCACAAGGAAAACAAGACGGTGATAATTGTGAATAGTCTGTCATTTCTGCGGGACTAGCACAGCTCAGAATACACATACTCGAGCTTTGTACGGCAGCACGGTTCCCTCATACAATTCTGAACATGGCAGAGATGAACGTGCTCAATGACAAACCGAAAGATGTAGCTTTCTGTAGCATATAAGAGTAGGTAGCAAAAGTATATAAACTTAAAGTTATGCTAAACAGTATTCTATCTGACATATAAATGATCTAGGTATCCAAAGAATGTCCACAAATTAACTCAATATAGTATCTGTCCAAGAGTTATCTAAACACCTTGGAAATTCTCTTCAAGCTGACATATTCCTAAACATAATTATGGTGGAAATAAAACAATGTCAGGAAAATGATTCAGTTTGGCCAAAGATTTGTTTTTCATAAAGTTAAACAATACCTAGAAGTAACGCTAGTTTACCTGTACACTTTTAGGAAAAACACACCCAAGTACAAAAAAAAGTATTCTTGTATGACACTTGATACTATGATAACACCAACTAATCAGAGAAGATATAACTGCTTTTATTAAACATTAAAGATTAAACTTATTTGCCAACTATTTTACCTAAATTATATTAATTTGAATTCTTAAAATGGTTCTGGTTGGTTTTATGGAGAATATATGTTTTTTAAACCAGTACATTTAAAGGATCAGCAGTTCAACTTCCTTATTTTCAGGGAATTTTAGGAAAATCCAATTTATATAAGCAAGTATTTCAATACGCCAATCAAAGTTGGCTCCCCTAACTTACAGGACTTCATGGGCCAATAGATTAATATCACCTGGAAGTAAAAAAACATTATACATTTCCACAGTTAGAGGTGAAGATATTTCTGAACTACAGATACAGAGACATACAGGCACAGAAAAATAGAGCTTATAACTTCAATTCTACAATTTCAACAATGGGGCAAGAGTCAACACCAAAACGGAAAGACTGGCCCAAATGAAAGAGATCTTCTCTTCCCAGACAGTATGACATTCTCCATTGAGTTGGGCTCAAAAGTAGACATAAAGGCTAAGAAACAAGATTCTTTGTTGTCTCTTACTCAACAGAGATTAGATTTCTATAAACCATTAATCCATTTAGAGGAATCTCCAAATTGTCAGACCTTAAAATCAAGTTCCCAACCATTGCTGCCAACAATGGGTAATAACTTATTGGCTGTAAATGAACCAAAACGAAACAAAGACACAAAATTAGTAGAGAAGAAAATTAAAACTAGAAAAACAGAGTCAACAATGTTCTCTTGGTGCTTTGGATTCACCTAATGAGAGCCCAGAAAAGCACATCTGGGCTTCAACCTCATACGAAGTGCATTTCTCTGGCATGGAAGTTTACCTGGCTTTGTCAAATTAGTCTATTGGACATCTTTTTTGCAACTTCTAAACAGTTAAAAGATATTTTCCAAACAGGATAAAGTCAGGACACTCACACAGGTATGAAATGAACACCCATTAAAAGATTCTAATTCAACTCACTAGTGATTGGACAGGTATCATAACTGGTTCAAAAAAGAATTCAAAGAATATACACTGGAATGTTGATCAAGAGTACTGAAATGATTATGTAAATAGAGGCAAACCTGGTTTGACTACAACAGGAAAGGGATAATTTAACCGCTCCTGGACATTGAGCACGTCTACCAGGGACCTACAACTAACAAAGTGATGTAAATGGACTCAAAGAAAATAAGGCCAGAATCAGAGAACCTAGAGCATTGGCTTCTAGACAAGTAAAGTTTTCTACTGAAACTCATATTAATTTTCCTGTCATGTTAAAATCAAATAGAAATTTAGAGTTTCCTCACAAAGAGGGTCCAGTCATTGGGGTGACCGTGTTCCTACCTCAAATACTTACATGCCCAGGCCTGGTCATGTCTCAATGACACCAGTGACATCACTACATCTAGCAGTCACAAAGGCAGCTTCCCGTGGGCTGAAGAATGGGGTTAAGTGGGTGGGGATGAGCACTGGTATCTTTAGATGCCTAGGCCAAAAGGAAAATCAAGTAGCACCCATATAAGCAACATCTAAAAACACGATTCCTGGGAAAGTAACAATGGGAGCTCCTCTAGTCTTAGGAAGCTGACTTGCTTCCACTCTTCAAGAAGCAAGCTGCAGTTCCCTGGAAGCTGTGTGCATCACCTTCTAGAGGAAGAACACTATGTCCAGTATCCATGAGGGATAAGAAGGTATGTCCACTGTGGGGTACGTGAATTTACCGATTTCAGAGAGGAGCAGTTTCTAAAGGTGACGGTGTAGGGAGTGGCCCCAGTGGAAGGAGCTAGCTTGGGTGGCAAGGAGAGAAGACTTCCTCATTGGCTCTGAGGAACTTAAGACCTTGTGAGGCCAGGATGTTGGTGTGGGATCCTCTTGGCCTGTTGAAATCTCAGAATGATGATGGTAGTTGGGGTGGAGCTGAAGACCACAACTGAAGTGCCAAAGGCTTTATTTATGATGGGGAACATCTAAAGGTCAGAAGGGGATAGCAGTGAGTTGGGGGATGAGAAGGTGGCATAGCAGTTGACATGAACTTAATGGAACAGGGGCTTTTACAGGAAGACTGAGGAGGGATGAGGAAAACCACAAAGAGATGGACAAAAACAGGAATTATAGCCAAGTTAGGTTCATGTATTATTTATTTATTCTCTGCCTCATTCCAGAAAAGGATATGAGACAGGGATTATTGGCTAGTGTTCTGATTCTTCTTGTGGAATATACTGTTCTGCTTTCTCCAGAGACTCTGGTAAATTAAAAAGTAATAGTATATATAAGCCATTTTCTGGCCTAAGACATGCCATTCAAGCAGTTTTTAATTGTTATTAATTATTAATGAATGGACTTATTTATAAATGTACATCATTGCAAACATAATTATCAATCTCATTCCCAGATGAGACACCTAATCTATCTAAAAATCACATATTTGATAAAGCACCATAGAATTATCAACGGCTGAATATAGGTTTTTGAGAGGTGTAGTATATTCTATGTAAATTCTGTCTCAAGTGATGAACTCGAAAGAACATGTAATTCTTATAAACATTCTTACATGCTGTGTTATGTTAAAAGAAAAAAGGTGTCACTTGAAATGCTGTAGAAAATTAACCCCTCTGCTGTCAACAGCTGACATTTTCTCCTGTTCAAGGTCCCCTCCTGTTCAAGCTATGCTCAAGGTCCCCCCTCTGTCACCCCCTGACCTGTCATAGAGGGCTGCTCAGAGGTTGCCTAGCCAGTTGGGACAACGGACTCAAAGGAACTGAGTTCACCATCCCAGTTTATCACTTTATGGCCATGGACATTCATCTGCTTCCTCTGAGCAGCACTTTCCTCATGTGTGAAATGGGGATAGTAAGAGTTCCTCCATCTTTGGGTTTTCCCACAGATTAAATCAACATATGGCTATCACCAGCTGCAGAACACAGTGCCCGGCACAGAGTATGCCCGTAACAAATAGCTGCATGGCTCTCCCTCCCTGCAGATGCTTAGGTGTGCTTCCCAAGTGCCCCTGGGCCTGGATCTCCCATGATGGCTGGACCCTTGGGCCACTGGCTGTGAAACCACAGCCTGCTGAACCTTTGGAGAGACAGAAGAGTGCCACATGCCACACAGAGGAAGAAGCCAGAGGTACACCCAGGAACCAGACAGGCCTCAGCCTCGTTTCCTCTCTGTTCCCCTCTGCCTGGTGACTCACTCTCCCTCTGCCTCCCTCACCAACTGTGTAAGCAGAAGGACATGACTTGGCCTTCAGCTAATTCGCGGGAGTGTCCTAAGAGTGAAGGAAATACTACTGGGGTTGTACTTAGAGCTCAGTGGAATATGTGCTTGTATAAATCCAAGAAAACTTTCTTGCCACGTAATGCCCATTAAACCTTATATTTACAGTAACCTCACTGTCAAGATGTTCACCCTACCAATTTGAGATTTGTTATAGAGAGCCAGGATGCCCTCCCAGCCTTAGCCAAGCGCAGTTCTTACTCTTCTGTTCATTTGAGAAGCAAGCAGGCCTTTCCCCAGCAACTGCAGGTGAAGACTTACCTTTACCTAATCACAGGAGAGCAATATTATCACCTCTTTTCCCCACCCCTCCACTGACCCAAGGTAAAAGTATCTGTCTGCCTGGGCTAGAGGTTTCTCATATTTCAGTGTCCTCCAGCATACGGTGAATGCCTTTAGGGTGTGTAATGCCAGAAAAAGAATCATTACACTAAGACTTGACATGTTAGTTAAATAGATGTCTGATTTTTAAAAACTTTATTTTGGCTTATGGCTGTAATTGTTGTAACACAAAACATAGTCTCCTGGATAGTTCACAGGAAAGCACATCAGAGGAATTTTTTTTATATAATGATTTTTATATTATGTTAGTCACCATACAGTACATCCCGGTTTCCGATGTAAGGCTCGATGATTTATTAGTTGTGTATAACACCCAGTGCACCATGCAATACGTGCCCTCACTACCCATCACCGGTCTATCCCATTCCCCCACCCCCCTCCCCTCTGAGGCCCTCAGTTTGTTTCTCAGAGTCCATAGTCCACATCAGAGGAATTTATTAAAAGCAGGAGAAGGCATAATAGGTGGGTTAACCAAGTCAAGTTAGTAGGGATATATGGTCAGGTCATCAGACCCTACAGTCCATGCAGGAACCAAGAAATAATGGTCACTGTGACAACTATAGGAAGCCAGTCTTCCCAGGCTCCTTCAGACTATTCGATGTCCAAGGTGGAGTTTGGAGGTTGAGCCTTAATGACCTCACGTTGGCAAGCCCTCTGCAGTCATGGGGGCATGGGAGAATCGGGCGGAGAAATCTTCCTATTCCTTTAAGAATTATGCTTCAGGGGGCACCTGGGTAGCTTAGTCGGCTAAGCATCTGCCTTTGGCTCAGGTCATAATCCCAGAGTCCTGGGATTGAGCCCCACATCAGGCTCCTTGCTCAGCAGAGAGTCTGCTTCTCCCTCTCCTTCTGTCCCTCCCCCTGCTTGGGCTCTCTCTCTCTCTCTCTCAAATAAATAAATAAATAAAATCTTATAAGAAAAAGAATTACACTTTAGCTCTGCTTGTTGATTTCACAGGAAATGTGGAGGCCATGGCCAGCATAGCATGGGTGTAAATGCAGCACCCTGCCTAGTCTCCCTCCTACATGTGCACAGGAATCCTACACTCAGGGGAGGAAGACAGGCAGAGAGTGAGAATCACTGCCCTTGGGAAAGCATCAACCCACTCAAGTTAAGACCTTTTTGTGCATTTCTAAAAGGTGTGTAATTTCATTATATGTAATAGAGGCTTCATTGGATTTAGTGAGCTAGCCTCAAAGAACTTCATGCTGTTTCTCATATAAGCTCTAATAGTAACAGCTAGAGTTATTCTTCTTCCAATTTATTGAGTCTCCTAGGCCAGGTACTCTACTAGACATTTAATATATGTACTTTTCTTTCATCTTAAGAACTAACCCTTAATACTACAGTTGAGGAAACTGAATCAAAGAGATTAGGTAACTTTCCCAAGACCACACAGCTAGTAAGTCATAGTATATCCAGGCCTGTAACAGAGGACTGTCAGACTCTAAACATTCTCCTCTTTCAACCTCACTTTACTAACTTTTGTATTGCCATGCTGTATAACATTTTATACCAACAATCAGGACCAATGGTCTGAAACCAAAGAGAATATGTGAAAATAGGGTTTCCATGGAAAATATACTAAAGTAAAAGCTTCATGAAGTCAGGGGCATGGCTTGTTGGGATCCCTCCTCTGTCCCCAGCACTTGGAGCAGTGACTGACATAGAAGACATTGAATAACTTTGAGTACATTGAATGAATGAATGAATGAAAGGGTAAGTGAATCAACTTAAAGACTTACTGCAAACCAAGAAAGCACAATAAATCCAGAGAACTCTATATACTGTGTTAAGAAGAGAAGTACTATTTGATATAGAACCAATGGCTTGGGAAATGCAATCTATAAGGAGAACTATGAGAGAGCCAATTTACTAGACCTGTGCTTCTCAAACTTTAATGTTCTTCCAAATCACTTGAAGATCTTGTCATAATGCAGATTTTGATTCAGTATGGGTGGGGCATAGAATTCTGCATCCTTAGAAAGATCCATGCTGCGGATTCAAAGATCATCCTTTGAGTAGCAAGGATGGACTCTTCTGGATGGCATAAATTATTCTCAGGGCATTTCTCCCTTAGGATATGGAGCACAGGTACCCTGGCTTGTTCAGAACAACACTGAATGCAAATAACATAAACAATCAGACCTGATGTTATTGATTAACATATATAAGCACTCTACTGAATTATATGTTTTAATTCAGCTGGTGGCTGGTTTTATTTAAAGTAATCCACCAAACATCAGCAACTTTTGACCATCTGCCAGAGCTTCCCCCAGATGATCTCCAGGCCCTACTTTTAGGAAAAAGTCAGAGGACAAGCCTATATTTATCGCTCTACCAATTTTCTCCTTATTCTTCTATTGAATTTCTTCATATTCTCATCTTAGTCTGACCATCCCTCAGGACATGTTCTCTGCTGAGAAATCATATGCTCCAAAATTACATTCCCTCTTTTAAGCACACCGTCCCCATATTCCTAATGACAATGTGGTGATGATGATGGTGAACACCTCAAGTAGATTTTCGACTATTTCAATAGTTACCATACTTCACTCTAAGTTGCCTACGACTCAAGATTGTCATCCTCTCTCAGCACTACATCTCCCCACACTACATACAGATATGACCATGCTCCTAGTTGCCTGGTTCACTGGAATTTTGGTTCATTAAAAAAAAAAAAGCCTTAACTATTATATAATAAATTCATACGGACGGAGGCTTTATCTATTGTTGCTTACCATTGGCTCCCCAATGCCGAGCAGAGTGTCTGACATATAATATGTGCTCAGTAAATATTTACTGAATGAATAAATGAGTGCATATTAAAAGAGATCTATCTGCTTATGCTAGTAGGCCTTTAAGGCAGTATTTCTTAACTGAGTTTTAAGAGGTCATGAGAGAAATTTAAAAATATTTATTTTCATTTTGGAGATAATCCAAAAAGATTAACTACTATATAAGGAAGAATTTCTACAAGATATCAATGCTGGAGATGTATCTGTGTGTATGGTTGAATCAGAGCAAAATAGTAGCATTGGGAAGATAAAACAAAACAGAAATGTACAAGTGAAGTTTCTGCAGTAGTTCAAATACAGAAAAGCAGAGGGACAATGTTGTAACTTGGCCTTCAGTGTAGTACACGTTCAGGACTCAAGAATGCTGTTGCAATTGGCAGATTGTGAGCAGAAGATATTTTTGAGTAGAGGCCCATTGGTATCATCTACCCATTTGGAACATATGGCATCTTATATTGCCTTCGATATTGCCTTCCCAGTTTCTCCAGGGAAGGACAAGAGCAACAGGGGGAGCCAGTGGCTTCTTTTGGACCAGTTTACAAAATCGAAGGTTTTGCCAAATATCATTTTTCAGGAAGGAGGGAAAATTGGAACTGGGTCTAGATAGGACTCTTCCACATTCCTTTTATTACATTAGTTATGTGACTGGCACTCAAGATATAAGTTGCAATAACACAAGAAAGAACAACTGAGTAAACTCTTCTGCTCCTTCAGATTCAAATGGCACCTCTCGCCAGCACCAGCTCCACTTAAGACCTACCTCCATTTTAGTGCACGGCTAATTATATCTGCAGACTAAATTACATAGTTTCAAATTTCAGAGTATTATTCAGAAATGCCCCTCACATGTAACTTGGGGTTGGCCCAGTATCAATTTTAGGATAATAAAATGATGATCAGTTGTAATAAGCCCTGGGTGTTATATGCAACTGATGAATCACTAAATTCTACCTCTGAAACTAATAAAAAAAATGATGATCAGTTAATAAGTAAAAACTGAAAACTGATACTGACATATTTTCCTTCGCTAAGCAATTATGGGAGGATGTATACTTCCCTGGTTTTATACTAAAAATTCTGGAATCAGATCGATATAAATTCACTACTTGTTCCAAGAAATACTTCCTCTTGAACAAGAAAACTGTGAACCAAGCAAATACTTTATTCAACAAGACCAACACCTTACTCATTAATAATTGTATAAAGATCTTTATACTGTGTGTCTACTCATCCAAAACTATATGACATAAACTCAGTCCAATCCCAACCATCTCCCCGCTTCGCAAGACCCACTATAAAATGATCCAGCCTGGGCTCAAAATCCCTAAAACATCCTCTTTGATACACTACCAAGACTCCATCCAGATGGTGTTCTCACTTTACAACAATAGATCTAATAAATTTAGCTTTGCTCAATCAACAGGTTATTCTGGTTGTCTTTCGGGGGAATTGACAGTCAATAGCATTAAACAGCCAGAACTTCCCTAATCTCTATGACAGAGTATAAAGGAGCAAGAGATATATTTCCTGCCCTTAAGAACTTTATCCCCATGACAAAATATATAAGTGCTACAAGAATTCAAAGATAAGAAACATCAGTGTCAACTATAGGATTCCAGGGAAGGTTTCAGAAGGACATGCTCTTACCACTGAGATGCCTTCAAGGCTAGTTTAGGATTTAAAACACATTTTCAAAGCCTCCAAAATAATAGAGTCCAGGACACAACTGTGTCTCATTTTTCTCTCTGCAAACTCTGTTGGCATTTTGTCCCAGCAAGAGCCTGGGAGGTATGGAAGCAAGGTGGAAAAAAGCATAGTGAGTAGTCAGGAGAGCTGGATTTCATTTCCAGCTCTTCACTAACTCACAATCTAACCTCCGAGGAGCCACTTGACACATCTCAGTTGTACTTAATCTGACAAATGTGGGAGTTGGGATTACATAATCTCTAAAATCACTTTCAGTGTCAATGGTTTAGAATTCTGGTTCACATCCTTTATTTACATGAAAAATATTTGTAGATTCCTTTATAAATCAGCAAAATACAAAAACAATAAAGCAGTTTGAAAGTGTATATTGTGTCAGTATCTTTGCTCTGTTTGCATTTATAGACACATACTGTGTGATGTATACGACTCATATAAATGCTAAAAGAATATGTGATATAATGTATGTGCAGAAAGCTATACTACAGACCTGCTCTGCTTGCTCAGGGGAAGCCATCTCATTTAACCTATTTTGGACTATACTGAAATGGAAGATGTTTTATTTCCATAATACGAAGTTATTTCAGACTTAGATTAAGACGGAATGAGTCATATGTGAATTCCATAAATTGACAAAGAAGGCTCAAATTCACAAATAGAACGGAGAATTCAATACTAAAGGAAAATGGAATTGCTTGTCTAAGTCAATAAGGCATACTTGTATGTTGTTTCCTGTCCTCACATCCTTTATATTGAGATATCTAGTTGTCTGCATTCACACTGGCCAAGAGAAAAACGGTGATGTCAGGGCCATCCACCTAAAACACACGATGCTCAAAAAACTAGAATGAGTCTAAGGGGGAGAAGAGACACATGGCACTGACCTAGAGCTAGCCTATATCTTGGAGTCTAAATGCAGTTGTGCCCATTTCAGATGAGCTAATCCCCACAGGTCCACAGATGCTTGGATAAGAATTAGGGATTGCTATTTGAAGCCACTGAGTTTTCAGATGGTTTGGAGTAATGGGGAAGTGACTAAGTAACACATGAAGGAAAGACTCTAAGGCAATAAAAATATATAGTTCTTCTGCTTGAGCCAATAATGCAGACTATTTCCATCCTGCAGACCTAGCTCTCCATGTGGAAACATACATACAGGGCTAGTAAAATGTACCCAAGTTTGAGGCGGGGAGAGAGGAAAAAGTAATTTCTTTATTTAATTACTTAAAACCACATTTTAAGTAATGATGGTACATAACAGCAATAATAATAAATAAAAAAAGTACTGGTGTAAGTGGTATTGAATATTTCTAAGCTAATATTAAATGATTTCAATTCAGGAAAATATAGTATTTTAAAAGTACTTAAAGGAAGGTACATCAAAGTGAAAGAAAAAAGACTTTCTGGGGCAAAACACCACAAAGGAAAAAAAAAAGAGAGACCATCTTGCTTTGGCAAAACCACTGTGAATACGAAATCAGAGGAGGAAAACAACAACACCTACCTTTGTCCGATTTTACTTCGCAGTCTAGTGGCCTATATAAAATGGTTATATAAGAGCAAAGCAATTTAAAATTATATTCATGAGAGAAAATCTATAACAAAAAAGTCTACAAACTTTTGGAGAGGAAGAATTCTATATAGATTCAATACACAAATAAAGAAAATGGCTAAGTGCCACTGTATCTTTTTTATTTTCATAAGTTTCTCTCAGATTCTCTTAAGATGTTACATAGACTTTGGTCTCAGCCCATACTTATTTTGGTTTTGAAACTGAATAACCTGCTTTGGAGTTGAGATTGGAGGAACATCCTTTTGAACATATATTATTTATACATTTTTATTAGCATTCTGAAAGTTCATGAAGGAATCAACTGAGAAATAGAATATCTAACTGGTCATTTGAGTCCTTAATGAGTTTTAAAATATGCCCTACCCCTGGGAGAAAATGGTTATAGAATAAAAAGAAAAAAGCAATTTCAGAAAGGGAACACAGTCTAGGGTCTACTGTAAGAGAATACATAGCTAACACCCTGCGCTCCTTTGTCACCTTCTGGCTTTCCGATTACAGTGAATCAAAGTTCAATTCTTACAGTAACTGAGGTCTCAGCTTTAACTTAAATCCTCTGTCCCTCATACATGCCCAATCATTTGCCAAATCCTATCTCTGCTATGTCATTTATATGCCCCATGCCATCACCCTCACTCTGACCTCATTTCTTCTCATTGGCTCTATCACAACAGGCTACTGTGAAAGATGACAAAAAAATGGCCACAGTACTTGGCAGTAACTCCCATCAAAGGTGGAGGCCATTTCCCTATCCCTTGAATATGCACTAGCCATGTGATCTCCTTTGACCAAAAGAATGTGGTAGAAATGGTGTAGCATTGGTTCTGAGCCTTGACCTCAAGACCTTCCATTCTTCCACTCCTGGAAACTGCCACCGTCATGTAAACATGCCCAGGTTAATGTGTTAGATAATGACAGACACATGGCTCCGTCAAGCTATCACCCCAGCCACAGCCGGCCAACCCCAAAATAAAGAACTGTCTTGATGACCAACAGCTGACACAGGTGTATGAGAGAGCCCAGCAAACAACCACCTAGCAGACCACAGGCCAAACTGCCAACTCCACATATAATGAGGCAAAAGCAAAACAGTTGTTTTCAGTCACAAAATAGTTATGATTTGTTCTGAAGTAGTTTGCTACACAGCAAGCTCTAAACTGATATAGCTACTAATTCATCCACTCATATTAGCACATTACTTCCAATCTGTTGAAAGTATCACAGAACTGAGGGTCTAAGAATCTTAAAAAGCAAGAAATAGCAGGATATAAAGATAACAAGAAATTCTTAGGGGCTGAGAATGAAAACAAGGTGACAGAAAAATAAGGAAAATAGTTGAAAAGTACCAAGACCATTCTCAGAAACTTTTGATTTCCATCTCCCTAGCTCTTGCACGTTCTTCCTTTCCTCTCCCTAGAATAGAAACCAACTGTTCATTGAAAAAAGACAATGTATTGGTCCAGTATTTCTGAGCTGATCATCATTATTAGCACAAATGTGTAGAATATGTTCAGCATGTGTCCAACATAAGGCTAACTGCTTTGTGCCTATGACTTCACTCGATCGTCACAACGACCTTAAGAGATAGTGTAATTATCATCTTCATTTTACTAATAAGAAAATGGAAGCACAAAAAAGTCACTTGCTCCAGCTCGCACAGTAAAGGGCATAAAAGTGCTTTAACCCCAAGGGATCAGTCACTGCGGCCTGCCCTTTTCATCAACCTGCTTCCCTCCCTTCAACACTTGGTTGGAGCTCAGAAGCCACTATCTTTGGGTTTCACGTCTCACAGTCCTGACCATCCCCAATTTTTCTTTTCTGGCTCCTTAATGTAACTTTTTGCCCTCTACAGGCATCTGACATGCCTCATCCTTGTTTAGAATAGTGGTTCTGGGGGCCTTAAAGACACTAATGCCTGCATTCCACCCCCAGAGAATCCAATTTAACTGGTTTAAAGTATGGCCCAAACATCAGCATTTAAAAAACCTCCCCACATTCTTCTTCTTCTTCTTTTTTTAAAGATTTTATTTATTTGTTTATTAGACAGAGAGAGACAGCGAGAGAGGGAACACAAGCAGGGGGAGTGGGAGAGGAAGAAGCAGGCTCCTAGCAGAGGAGCCTGATGTGGGGCTCGATCCCAGAGCACCAGGACCACGCCCTGAGCCTAAGGTGGACGCTTAACACCTGAGCCACCCAGGCGCCCCTCCCCACATTATTCTAATGTATAGCCAAGGTTGAGAACAACTGGTGCAAAGGGATGAGAAATTACTCATTCCTCCCCGCCACTCTCTCACCTCTTCTGAAGAAGGGTACTTATAAGAAGTAGCTTCTAGATCAAAAATCAAATCAGGTCACAGTAGAACCAGCAACATTTGGAGGTAGAAAAGGAGGCCACCTCCCTGACATGATTTTATGATCCTGGCCAAAAATGTCTTTTCCTATGCCACAGTATCTGAAATTCTACCATGGGGAAGAGTTACAGCTTGTATCACTGTATTCTTCCACCATCATCTTTTAAAATACAAAATCCCCACAGTGAGGATAATCTTGCTCATGTAATTCTTACAGCTATGTCTGTTCATTTCCCAGATCACTCTTCTTAGGAGAGCAAGTTCAGATTGGGGTACTGAGGGAGTAGGAAGTTTTATTGTTAGAGAAAGAGTAACTCGCTTTTGGATCATGGGTCACTACTCTTGGGAGTTGTGGTCAAGCTAAGGAAGAGAGGAAAGAAATCTGAGGACTTTTGACAGTGTGTGTGAGAGAGAAGTGGATGACTGGAGCTAGCAGGCTGGGGTGAGGGGCAGTAAGATACGGACGACTGTGAAGCAGTGCTTTTACTTGAGGCTGGAGTCTGAAGACAGTATTTGTTCCTTTTTTTCCTTTTGCTTTTTTATTTATTTTTATTTTTTTATTATATTCAGTTAGCCACTGTATACTACATCATTAATTTTTGATGTAGTGTTCAATGATTCATTAGTTACGTATAACACCCAGTGCTCATCACAACACGTGCCCTCCATTTTGTTCACTCATTAATGAAATGTGCATAAAGTATCTGCAGTATAAAAAATACAATTGAAAATACAAAGATGTCAAAGATATATGCTCTCCAGGAATATAAAATCTTAAACAACTTTCAATAACATTGTGATAAAACAGAGAAAATAAGATTGAATCTCATTCAGTGTTCTTAAATTCAAGAGCCTACAATAAATGCATTACTTTGGGTGGACTGCACTACTGTCTAATAATCTTTTGTAATTTACAATAATTTTCTTTTTGACTGATAATTTTAAGTACTGAAATGGAAACTAAACCACTGAGAAACACTTCTCATTTTGAACTAAAGCAGGGCCCTAGAAGTGGAAGAATTTACTCAAGCCTTTTTTTTTTTGTAACCAACAAAGGCTTTATGAAATATAAATCAATATTGGAGACCAAAATTAAATTCAAATCTCCAGAAACTTAACCTAGACTAATGGAGGGCTTGACAACTTCAGCAGAACAAAGGGAATTTTTCTTTCATCTCAAGTATATATGAAACTAATTCTCCTAAAGAGAGTGAAAGTATTGATTTTCACTTGTTTGGTGAGACCTAATATAATCTCTGACCTAGCCAGAGTCACTATCTTACAGTCAAGGCAACAGTGACAATGGTTATGGCATGTTGAAAAAGAGACAAATGAACAGCTTGAAAAGAATTATCATATGGAAAAAAGACACTATATGTCTTAATAATCATAAGGATCATAAAGGACCAAGAACTTGAAAAAAGGTGGACAATTACAACAAACTGTTGAGAGGTTCCTGAAAATCTGAATGAACTGGAAAAGATTTCCCTTTCCAGTCTGTTGCCATTTCTGAAACTTCTAGTCACTTACTCCTTTGACAGTCTTCTGAAGAAATGAACATTTTAACTGCACTAAAAACTATGTAGAATGAGAGGAATGAACCATTGGAATTGTAAGGTCATATAGGGCTGGAATTAGAAATAATGTAGAGTGTCTTGTCTAGCTACGTACCCACACATTATAGGTAGGAGGAGTTGAATAAAGATTGCAGGGCCCCAACCTGAGCGATTCTGGTTTAATTGTTCTATGTTGGCACCTGGGAATCCTGTACCCCAGGTGATTCTGTTCAGAGTTATCTGAGGTCCACACTTGGAGAAACCCTTCTCTCTTCTTTGCATTTTATAAATGATGACATAGAGGGTAAGAATGAAAACTGCATATTTGGAGAGTAGAGAAAAACCTTTGTAATACCTTTCAGGGGTTCCTCTTAGATTTAACCAAATATACAGACTAGCAAGACTGTCACAGTTCACATTTGCCATGAGTCTACTCAGAACATATGATCAAGGGACAGAAGTCCCTTCCAAGAGAATTGGTGCAACAGTTCATGAAACAGCTTTGGGAACTATCCCCTCCCCAGGTGACACAGTTCAAGTTCAAGGAGACAGTTCCACATCAGGCGGCTGGGTAACTGACCTGAATTAGAACACATCTCACTCCTCACAGACACCAATATCACTTGAAACAACTCTACTGGCATAGTTTCCAAAGTCCTCCAAGGAATCTGCCCCATATCAAGAGTCCCTGTACACAAGTAAGCTGAAAGCTATGACTTTAGCTCATGGATTCATGGTTCTTCCAAGTCCAGATGCATTTTACCCATTAGGGGGCATTTTTACCTAGTAAAATAGTTGACATATAACCATTTTACCTGGTTTCTAGCATAGCAAAGTTAGCCATAAATCATTTTCTTCTGCAACATAGATTTTGTTAACACACCCACAATCATAAGTACAATTCCCAAAACGATATTTTGCACATGGATCTACCTAAAGGGCTATTGCTATATCATCTCACTTTTATAGAGAAATGCCAGGGATGGGAGAATGAAGTAGGTACAAAAAAGCACTTATTTTTTTTAACAGTAACTTTCACAAAACTCAGTGCAAGTCCCTATGTAGTCTAGAAGGTGCCTCAGGAGATTTAATTACCCTTTCCCTCATCTTTAGAGCTAGAAGTCTCACTGCACAAGAAAAAACAAGTTTTCAACTTGGGTAAGTCGATTTATTTCCTAGTTTCCTTTTCAAATTTTCCCTAAATTCACAACTCCATGTCATTCTGTTTTGTTTTAGTTTGGTGTTTTTGATGTGTTAATTTCAAGCACTAAAGAGGAGGTATTTACATATGCATACAGCTGGAATATCATTTGGCAAAAATCTAAAGACCATGTAAAATACTTCTTAGTAGTCTTCTCTAAATACTAATGAATAAAGTTTCAAATAGTTTTCACTTTCTGAAATGAGTCAGATAAAGATAACCAAGATCCATTACTCTAAGATTCTTCTGATACAGAAATGTGCACTGTAAATTTCTACGGGGGGATTAAACATGCAGCATTCTCTAAACTCTAAACTTCCAAGAGACCATGAAACCCTTTTTGAACAGAACACTCACTTGACATATAATGTGAAAAATACTAGAACAGGCATTTTCTTGCAGTGCCTCTAAACATTGAGTACTTTTGGAAAAGGGTTTGTTTCAATTTAATTGTGTGAATGTGCCAAGAATTTCTGAATTAAAAGAAGTGCCCGCAATCTTCACACAATACCAATTCTCTTACTGGGAACTTAAAGAAACTATAATGGCCAGGGCTATTCATTCTACATTAGTTATTTACATTAAGATGATCTCCATTAATCAGAAAAAAACTTTGAAGAGTATCTAATACAAACTATGCTGACTTCAACTTCCAATAAATAATGCTTTACTTCCTAGAACAGGTTTTAGGGTGAACGGCTATACATTTGCGCTGAACAATTATCATTTTCACTCATGATTGTAAGGACTGTAAGAAATTACAATAGTCTTGAGATGAAAAGCTACATATTGGACAAAAAATAAAATCTCTTGGTCTCAGAGTGGCTTAAGAATAAAAATAAAACAAAATCAGAAACACCAAAGACAAAATCAAAAAACTTTGTCACAATACAGCTCTTAACCCTGTGATATCCTGCTGTGAATTGAATATCTTTGCGATCAAAGAAAATAATTATCATTGACAGGGTTTTGTTTTTTTTTTTAATTTGCTTATAAGAGAAAGGCACTGTGAGGGGACTTAATGGGTCTTGCCAGATTTTACAATCAACAACACTACTTGGCACACAGTTGCTCAATAATTATTCATTGACCTAAACCAGGGAACAGAAAAACGCATCATTAAACTCTAAGACCTCCAGGGTCTCTTAATTCTGAGACAAGCTTTATAGAGAATCGTGGCATTGCAGGAAGAAGAGACAAACATGCTAACATTATGTGGCAGTGAAATATCCATACTTTCACTCCTTTCCTTTCCTTCACCTTTTCCCAGAAACTTCGAAGGCCACAAATCAGCTATTGAAATGCAACTGGGAGAGTCTACCTTGCAGTTATATATATGTCTCTCTGTACATTATATACTTCATATATGGGAGCGGAAGTATACAAGAGAATAAAAGAAGAGACAGTACCTAGAGATTGTAAAAATGAGATTGGAAAGGCACCTATTAGAAGAACAAGGAAAAGCGATCTAAGAGGAAGTAAACTACTATATTTTCCTTGATATCAAATGTTCTTGAGTCTCTTAATGTACTTAATTGATAAACAGACCTACTAGGAACTAATCTTATTTTGGCCGATTCTTCTCTTAGTAAAAGGACATTAGGGTTAAGCCTTCATATAATTCAATATAATTTGAGGATGCCTGTCTTACTGCAGTCTTCACATTCTAATTTTAGAATAGTTAGGGACTAACAACCAACATTACAAGGTAAAGAGCACACTCAACAGTAACTGTTTAGACAAATGATTTAAAATGTATCTTTTGGACAAAACATAAACAAGATACACAATCTTTCTTCATATATTTTCTTCTGCTTTCATTTATACAATTACAATAAAGCAATTCAATATGATTAGAAGCTCTTATCACAACTGTTTGTGGGCAAGGGATTCAGTGCAATGTAGTACAACTCATTGTCAGAGGCTTAATGAGTGGACTCCCCTTCTGGTACTCTGTGATACTCATATCTTTCTTTTTTTCAAGGCTGTGATCTTACACAGACTTATTATTAAACTAGCCCAGTATTTAGTAAATAAGGCAGAAATTTTACACAGCTTCATACCCAGTAATGTCCTCTTTGTAACTTGAGAGCTAGGATGAAAGAAACCACCTAAGGCTACAATATAAGTCTTAACAACTGTGTCCAAATTCTCAAAACCCCCTTACATTTAAGTAGTAATGTGTGGGCAGAGAAAATATGGGAAACTCATCAGTAGAATAAGTAATAGAGCTAAAGTTAAATTGTTATCTTTTTACCTTCAGATGTTTTAAGAAAGCAACTAATGTCCACTGATATTTAAAACAATAGGTTTTGTATGCATTGGAAATATTTTTGTTTTGTTTATCATGTAGATTAGTTACTGCTGTTCTAGAAGCAACCTTGGAATTAAGAAACATGAACATGTGTATATGTACACACAATACTTAGCTATTTTTGAGTAATAAAAATCCATTTGATAAGGAATTTTCCAATTATGTGTCTATGGACTCTTTCTTAAACATAAATCTCACAGTTCTAGATAACATACTTTTTAAGGGTCCAATCTAATCACTAATACATCTGTCTGATGAGGCAAATATTAGCCATTCTATTGTTTGATAGGATACTGACAATGTTATGTCCTCACTAAAGACTGAAAATGCCTTCACACATTTCCCTATGATGGATCATACTGAAACATTAGTTTAATGTCCTCACATATCTATAGTAACACACAGGTTTATCAGAATAACAGGTTCAAATTAGAAAGCTATGTTTGGTGGGGGTATTTCTAGCCCAGATCAGTAGTTTGACACTTTCCAGGGAATACATAAATTAGGCAAATGCTAATTTTCAAATTAGGACATATTTTCATTTATCCTATACTGATAGACATTTTAACATGACTATAAATTGTTACAAGGTAATTGTGGATTTTCTCTTTAGATAATCTGCTTTCTAATTATTGAATATAAAATGGAAAAAAAAGATGGCATCTCTCATGATTTTGGCATTGTATATATGGTCAGGACAAAATAACAAGAAAATTAATTGTCCCATATGTTCACACTGACCTAGCAGTGTAATGTTGAGGTCATATGATAAAGTGAGGAGAGTTAGGCTTTGAATTTAAAAAGTATTTTTTTCCATTTTGAACTTTATATGAATATGCTCAAAATGTCAGGCATTCCTTGTTTACAATCTGAAAATGAGACTTGATGTTAATACACCCTGAGTGGGTCATGTTCTAGCCATGTGGTCTTGGGCAAGTTCTCAAATGCTCTAAGACTGGAGTCAGGATCATATTATCAGAGGTGTGTGAACAGAATAGGTTACAATTATGAGAAAAATAGCTCAGTTATATTTTGTTTTCAATCAAACTGTGGTCAGAACATTTATATCATTATAAGAGATCATGTATCATTTTCATGGCTCCATCCCAAAGCCTGTAATGAAGAAAGCTTCAAAGGTTGGGATCACCTAACTAGAAAATACAAGGTAATTGACTACTAGAACATAGATGAATAAGGCAGATTTCTGGACTATCTAGTAAACAACTACCTTCAGTTTTGATGAAGAAGGGAGGACAGAAGTTGTATCAGAAGAGTTTTAAAGTGGCTGTCAATGCTCAGTGACAACAAAACCTATGGTGTGTAGTTTCTCAAAGTCAGTTACAAGTTGTCTCCACGGACATTCCCAAGGGCTACCACTTCTCTATCTTAAAAGTGATACAGGCCTGAATACATATTCTGTTTAAGACTTCCCTGACTCTCTTTTTTCTTTTTTTGTAAAATTGAAATCTTGTTTCTGAAGGGCCAGAAAACTGTCGGTCTTTATTATACTGTATCTAGTTAGGGCAACTCCTAGTCTTTTCTTTTCAAACCTATGAAATCGTCACAGTTGAAAATATTAGTGAGGCCTAGTCCTAAATGCTATTTGTCTTAATAATACATTCCATATTATATATAAGCCATGGTTCAAAATAAATAGGCCCAATGGAGAGTTCATTCGATCTCTGTAATTTAGTTTGAAATAGTATGGAGAGTTTACCTAGAAAATCACTATTTTAATGCTGCTGAAATAACAATAAATTACCTTACATTTATATAGAACTTTACAGTGTTCAAAGGAACATAAAATCCGTTATTTGTTCCTGGAAAAGCTCCTGAGTACACAACTGGTATACTCATACTCCTTGGTTCATGACATTTTAACATCACTGACCCATGCATGTCTCTCTTTTATTCCATTTCATACACTTATATCCATCTCTATTATCTATTAGATTAATAATTGGATAGAAAATCCATCATTCTTGATCTTCAAAATAAGTTTAATAGATCAGAAGTGCAAGATAATTATTATTACTGCAACATACAGTTGCTTAGTGCTCATGTACCATGTGCTGTATTTCCTTTAACGATTTGAAGCAGATCACCATGGAATTAGGGGCAATTACATTCCCCTTCAGTATGCACTTATATAAAAATGACAAATGTCAATGTAACCAGTTGCTGGTTCCGTGCACTACTTCCCCCCACAAGTCCTTCTGAAACCTCCACGACTCTCCCATCTTTAAAATAATGGGAGATGTCTGCCAAACGAAGCTTCAAATGAAAGACAATCTTGGTAACCTGTGCATGAACAGAGCAAGCTGTATACTTATCAAGATATCCAGCTTTTACTTTCAAGTTATGAAGGAAAAGTTATGTGTCACTTTTACATTGTTTTCTATGGCAGCCTGCATTAGGGCCAAAGACTGCCAATTACCGTGTACTGCCATGAACTGCATCAATGCATCAGTCAAATATTTGGCTTGTTCTTAACTTTTCACAGTTTAATCAAGGGTAAACTTTTCAAAGCAGAATATGAAGGTTTTCTTTACTTCACTTGTTTTCCAAAGGAAAAATACTGAAAATTTGATTCGCTGTTAAGCAGAAGTGTTATCTTTTTTGATAGAAGAGGAAGAAAAAAATGCATTGTTACTTGAATCCATTCTGGCCATTTGCTCTCTTTTATTGTTGCTTTAGAAGCCTCCCACCTCTTCAGTGAATTTATGGGCAGAAAATTCAATGTCACAGGCCTTCAATGTCAGAAAATATCTTTATTTTTCCTTCCTAGCAATAGCTTAGCTAGGCATAGAATTTGAGGTTGACTGATTTTTCCTTTCGTGCTTTCACGAAATCTGTTGTTTTCTGGCATCTATCCTTGCAGATGAGAAGCTTGCTGTCATTCTGTCTTTCCTTTTGTTTCTAGTACGTATTCTTTTTTTATTATTTTTTATTTTTAAAGAGTTTATTTATTTATTTAACAGAGATAGAGACAGCCAGCGAGAGAGGGAACACAAGCAGGGGGAGTGGGAGAGGAAGAAGCAGGCTCCCAGCGGAGGACCCTGATGTGGGGCTCGATCCTATAACGCCGGGATCACGCTCTGAACTGAAGGCAGACGCTTAACGACTGTGCCACCCAGGCACCCCTCTAGTATGTATTCTAACTTTTGTTTCCCGTAGCTCAGATGTTCTTATTGACCTAACATGTCTTAGTGTGGATTTACTTGTATTGTACCTATTGGACATTCAACGTGCACTTTTAATCAGTGGACTCATTTTTGGTTCTTGAAAATTCTCTGACATTATCACTTCAAATATTGATTCTTTATTCATTTCCTATGAAATGAATGATGTCGGAACTTTACAAGCTATGTTTCTTATCTGCTAATTATTCCTTTATATGTCTGTTTTGAATCTCTTTGTCCTTTTATTCCACTTTTGATATAAATTCCTCTGCTAATTTTCATGTATGTTCTGCGCTTTCTGAAGTTAATCTGTTGAGCTTTTTAAAAATATTTTTTCTGGTAAAATTATCCCCCAAACTATTTATAAATTTGCAAAGCACACAACATAAATAAATAACAAGCATCTACAGTGTCAGCTCCAAAATTAACCACTTTAGGTGATCTGGTGTACTCTTGAACACCTTTCCTCCACACACAGATACTTTACAAAGTGCTGAAAATATGAATATGGGTATGTTTTTTAACAAAAATAATTAGAAACATCACTCATAAAGTGAAAGTCCTCTTCAATCACCACCTCCATTGCTGATCCACTCCTCTATTATAGTGAGGTAAATACTATTAATAAGTAGCCATGCAAGTTCTCTAGCATTATTTTATGTGTTAATATACATAAACATTTCGTGTTACACTGATGATATCATTTACTCACTAATGTTTTTGAAATTTCCCCACATACTGAAACACATATTTAGTACATTTTATTTAATTTCAGTATACTATTTCATAATATGTTTTGCCATATTTTATTAATTTATTCCCCTGTCGATAGCTTTTATCTGTTTACTTTTGGTGTCAATTTTTCTCTATTATAAACAGCACTGAAAATAAACAATATCCTCGTGCATGTCTTTAATATGTATGTATAAGTATTTCTCTAAGGGAAATATCAAAAATCAAATTTCTGGGTGATGAGGTTTTATATTTAATCAATATGCATAAGTGTAGACATTTCATCAACCTTACAAGTATCAAACAGTATTTAAAATTTTACCGATCTGATCGGTACAAAGTAGTACATATATGTTGTTTAATTGGCATTCTCCTGATTACTAATGAAGCTGAGAAAATCTCTATATGCTTATTGGCTTCTTTGATTATCTGTTTCAATATTTTCACTATTTGTTTATTAGGTAGTTTCTTGTTAAGTAGAAAATATTTGCATATTCAGAATAGTGATCCTTTGTTATGTGTACTACAAAAATTTTCTTCAGTAATGAAATTTATTTTACATGGCCACTACTTTTGTTTTTTTGGTTATTTATAGGACCTCTTTTTGTTTTTTTTTTTTGTAATATTTTATTTATTTGAGAGAGAGTGCGCAAGAGAGAGCAGGGGGGTGGGGGAAGAGGGGAAGAGGGAGAGAGGGAGAAGCAGGATCCCCACTGAGCAGGGAGCCCCAGGCAGCGGCAGGGCTTGACCGCAGGACCCCGAAATCATGATCTGAGCTAAAGGCAGACACTAAACTAACTGAGCCACCCAGATGTCCCAGGACCTCCTTTTGTAATGGTTAGTCCCTTAGTAATTGTAATTACTTAGTAATTGTTCTTTTCGGGTAACAGCTATCTCTTTATCTCTTTGACAATCATAAATATAATTATTTTAGTAATTTCACCCCATTATTTTCAGTTCATTTGGAGTAATTTTATACCCTATGTTGATTTACTGTTTTCTTTTTAAATTTTTAATTTGTCATTTTTGATAAATGGAAGTAACTATTATTTTAGGAAATATGATCAAATGTTTTCATTTAGTCATGTTACAGACATCGGTCTTTCACTAAGTGTAAAGAGGATCAGGGTAACAAAGGAGACATGGTGGTGTGGCAAAGGTAGCAGATTTAGTGAATAAGATGTGATGATCCTACGTGTCTGCTTTGAAGAGGAAAGCAGGGGCCATGGGGCAAGAAATGCAGCTGGTTTCTAGAAGCTGGAAAAGGCAAGGAAACATTGTCTCCTGAAGACTCTAGAAGGGATGCAGGCCTGCCTGTACTTTGATTTAGCCCACTGAGACACCATGGTGGACTTCTGACTTATAGAACTGTGAGATACTTGATTTGTCTTAAGTCACTTAGTTGTGATAATATATCATTACAGAAACAACAGGAAACTAATAGAGTATCTTCCCAGTTACAGGTAGAGCCTGCCAATAGAAGCTTTCTTCAATCAGTCTCCACCTCACCCACTAGTTTGTACGGTAAGCCTACTTCCAGTTATATCCCTCATAAAGGGCAATGTTAGGCCTGTACACCCACAGGATATAAATTTCAGGATACATCTTCCTACTTCCAGACCTTGATCCCAGCCTGCTATGCCCTCAGATCTGCCTGCCACACTCTGCACATTTTGTTTCTGCTTTGCGTTTGGTCTGGAAATGTTTACTTTGTTGGGATATGTCTTTTATCTATTTTTATATTTTATCTATCATTGCTATTAGAACAACAATGATGACATTGACTTTTTGGTAGAGACAGTTTGGTAAAGTAATGCTTGAGGCTGCCCCACTATTCTAATAGCAATCAATGCACACGTTTATCATTTCACGTCCTTTCCTCTCCTGCTTTTATACTCCCCTCTATTCCTGGTTCTTCCTCTCACATACATAAAACCTTCCAAAGATAAGATTTTGATTTTCCCTCCACTTAGACTTTGGAATAAGGAAAATGCAGAGAGCGTGCAGAAGTGGCAACGTTTTGAACCAAGTACTCTCTAGAGTCTCCTCCCAATTCTGTGAATCTGTTTACTACTGTTGTTATTCCAGAGGGTATCTAGATGCAGGAGTGACTATAAAAAATGAAATTGGAAGGGAGGAATTTAATCCAAAAAGCTCCCATTTCAAAAATTTGTATAAATGTAATACATTTTTAAAAATACATCCAAGTGAAAAATTTGTTTAGCAGAAAATATGTCCTCATTGTTCAGGCCAAGCATTACAGGGAAATAGGACTTGTAGAACAGAATTATAAACCAAGTAATCAGAATATTAAAATACCGGTAATCTGATATATTGCAAATCTGGGTTAGTATAAGAATCCATGGATACCATTTTCTAATGTGTATTAAAACAGGGAGCAGGACTTACAGACCCTGGTGTACCCCTCAAATCCAGTATCATCTGTTGATATTTTTGAGGAGATAAATTACAACCATCAGAAATAAGATAAACTAGGGGCGCCTGGGTGGCTCAGTGGGTTGAACATCCAACTCTTGATAAGGGCACAGGTCATGATCTCAGGGTAGAGGGATGGAGCCCTTTGCTGGGCTCCAAGCTCAGGGAGGCGTCTAAATAAATCTAAAAAAAGAAATAAGATAAACCAACCCAAAGTACCTGAAATGAGCTACCTGCATTTTTAAACACATTACAGTTTTTTATTTTCTTCAATTTTGTAAAAAAAAAAAAAAGCACTGTTTTTAATAAGAAAAAAATTTAAAAACAAAAGAGATTACGAGTGCCATCTTGTGGATGGCACTTCCAATATGATGATCAAAATATTTGTTTCTCAAGGCCTTCGACAATGTCACCCAAACTACTTAGTCAACTATAAAGTAACATGTCATCTGAAGCTACCATTGTTACATTATCTGATTCCTAATGGCATTCAACTCCTACTCATTTGTTTGAAGCTATCATCAGGAAAATATATGGACTAGATATGGTTTTCACTTTCTGCTTTCAATTCCTTTCACTGAAATTCCACATCACTCATGTGTAAATTATCTTAACCAAACTTACCTAAACAGGTCAAACAAGGCACCTGCTGGACTATAAGATGTCTCCAGAAAAGCCTCATCAAGACTGTCATGGCAACAGCCTCATTCTGAGAGGCTCCTTTCAAATCTATGTTCTTTTATACATTCATTTTAGTTGAGCTTGTTTATTGTTACTGTTCTTTCCTTATTAAAAATTAGAATTCAGAAATTATGATTCTTATTTGCTCACTGGTGTGACCCCAGCCACTTGTACTCCACATGGTACAGAGGAGCAGTTGAATTAACATACATTGAATGAACAAATGAATGCTTCTTATCCAAAGTATGGAAGTGGCGATTGGACCCAGGACAGGCATTTGCCACAGGCCACCTCGCCTGGTCTGGTGCAAGAGCCCTGTCTGACAGGAACACTCTGTTGTGAACAGTTATTAATTGACCTTGGAAATCTTCTCTTGGACAGCCTGACAATGAGAGAAACGGAAGGGTCAACAAATAACAGAGGCGCAGAAAAGGGATGCTATAATCATTCAGTAAGCTAAAGCCACGAGCAAGAGCAAGCAGTAAGGTAGAGAGGAAAGCAGAGAAAATCTAGTTAGCAGTGGCGACGGTAGTAGAAGGAAAGCAAGCACGCTGCATTTACCGGAATCATAAAAGTCAGGGGATGCCACCCTCTGAGAGGAGATGACGCGAGAGCTCCAGATGTACTGTATGTGGCGCCCACGCCACTTTCCGCTCAGTCTCACCAGGAAGCTGCTAAAACGACTGCCTGTCACCCTCAGTTTCCCATGGTGCTTGAAAGCCAACCACCATCAATGCAATTGTGGCTCTGCTCTAGCTGGAAAGAGCCTCAAACACCTCATTTAATACTTAAAATAATAATGTTAACTCTGCCCTGGCTGTTTCCACTGTTAAGGTCATAAAAGACTGGGCCTACATTACTCATTCATTGGACTCGGAAGCCAAACACTTGATTTTTACTTTTTATTTTTTTGCTAGTCCTTGAGTCAGGTTCTGAGTCTTGCCACAGCATCTTCTTGTTTTTGTTTTTTTTTTAATTGCTATCATCAGAGCCTGAGAAGAACGTTTGCCTATTTTACATTTCAACTTTCTGACAGCAGTGTATATTTCTCTTACTCAACCTAGCAAACTGTTGCAATCACTGCTTATTTGCTACTTCCACTGTCCCCCGGGTCTTGAAATGCCCTTTCATTGTCACATACTCTTAAAATCACAAAGTGGAAATCAACACTTTCTGATCAGCTGAGTCACCTTTGAGTGTGCCATCAGTAAGCTCTAGGATATTTATTTTCCTGCTGTGCCCAAAAGACAAACTGTCTTTTTCTCATAGTTCTCACAGGTTAACTCAGATTAGTTTAAAATAGACAAACTCCTGATTAAGATTAATTTTTAAAGGAAAGCCAAATATTTAAGGAAAGTCAAGATCTTCCCATAAATTTAACAAATATAATTGTCCACTGCAATAAAGAAACCCCTGTCCAAGGTATAAGGCAAGACAAAATCTACATCATGATTTATAATAATCAAGGTATATGACCGCTACATCTCATCCTCCTTTTGAAATGCCCTTTGTTGCTCCTAGGACACTCGCATTAGATAAAGGATTGCCAGTTTCACTGCTATCAATCCATCAACAATGTCAACACTATAGGCGAGTATGCTGATAATGATTCCAAATGAAGTAGCCAGTTTGGAGCTGAAGCTTATGTGAGAAGTGATGAAAACAAACCAAGAGCCAAGAGCTTGGAGCTGAAGTTCTACTTCTTCCTATTCAGACATCTCATAAAAATAGCTTTCATTTAAGACGAACTCTCAAAAGCCAGTATTTAATCATTAATCTCAATTTAAGTTATACTTGAAAAACAATGTTGTGTGATGAGTGTGCTAACCGCAGTGACCAGTACTAGAATCGCATGATCTGGAGAGATGGAAATGATTGTCCTAAACTTCTTAACAGCTGCTGCCTGAAATCTGACTTGTAAGATACACACTATTTCTGGAAAACTAGGTATATCATCTCTAAAGAACTCTTTCTTAACATAGAATTTTTAAAAAGCCAGCTCTGAATAACAGCTTTGATTTAGCTCTATTATTGAAATTAGAGTGAGAAAAGAATTAACTTATTTAGAACTGGAATGACCCAAATATAAAAGTCTATGTAGGTTATTTAGAGAGCAGAGTTGTAATAAAAAACTATACACGAGAATATTAAATAATCACATGAAATTTATTATCTAATATCTACTATCTATCTGTATCTTTATACTTCATTTCTGTATCTCTATTTTGGGTTTATATAAGCAGTTTAATATTTCTGTAAATGTTTATCATGATGTCAGGTTTCTTAAGTTTTGCAAAAACTTAAATAACAGTAACAGCAAGGTCGTTCACTTCGGCATTATTATCTGGCCCATCTTGACTGTTACTTCATTTCACTTACCATATAGCACACTATAATTGATGTGACGGTCATGTCCTGTCTGTCATGTTCTATCTTTCCAATAGTACCAAGTACTTTGTCCGTGCCACTCCCAATAACGAATGCCCTTCCATCTGCTTTTCTGATTGTCATTAACTACAAAAGTGAGATTTATAGAGCAGCACAAACTTTGGGAGATTTGGTAACAGAAAGAATCTTGGGAGGAAACCAAATATACATAAAGAGGAGGCATTTTACCCCTTTAATTCTCAAATTAGCAGGTACAAATACTCTCTTGACAACATGTAAATGTAAATACTTATGTATGAGTAATAACTCTACTTTCTTGAAATTCACCTTTTGGTCTTTATTATCAAAATTTATGACCCATTAATGCTTATATATTAATACTGACCTAATTCTTCATACTATGTCATCAATTCACTGTGATCATCATTTTATTTTTCCCCTTGTTTCCAAGTGTAACACTTTCTGCTTCACATGACGGACTTGCGAAGCATTGCAAAATAGCCATCTTTTTGTGCCTCTCTTACCTGCCAGAGAACCCTCTACTATTTTCTCAGGAGCTTGGCATCCATGAATGATCTATGACTCCCTTCTACCAAACCCCTCCTTCAGAAAAAAACCCTCACACCTAACCTTTCACCTGGGGATTTAAGTAAACATAAGGAGGTCTCCCAGAGGTAGCTGAGCTGTAAACCATGCCATTAAAGAAGGTGAAAGCCTTGTTGCTTTCTCGAACACTCCACTCATTGGCTGCCATCATTCGATTGGTCTTCTGATAAAAGGAACAACTTTCCAAATATCTCAAAAATCAGACAGGCAGCAACTTTTTTGCCACCAAATTAGTTTGTATCAAGAAGGTCCACACATACAAAACACATCTCCTTTGGATTTTATTTGCCACTTACGGGAAAATTACTACCCATGTATTTATAATAAAGGGCTGAAAAGATTAGAAATTGTTTTCTAATTGATTTTGAATTTCTTGGTAACCTTGGGTCAGTGGCATTCAACTCTGTATCAAGAACCCCATTTAAAAACATGCCTCACTTTTCTCCAGACCAAATGAACTAGAAACGGGGGTTATGCTCAGGTATCTATCTTTACTAATTGAAAGCTCCACAAGCAATTGTGATGCACAAACTGAATTGAAAACCATTATCCTAAAGAATACTGAGTATATTTCCTCATGAAAAAAAATATTATTAATTAAGCCATTTTAAATATATACATATACGTATTATTAATTAAGCCATTAAAAAAACTAGCATACCCTTCACCAAGTAGTTCTCATACCATAGACTCATCACAACATATATTAAGTTTTGATATTAAACTATGAATCTTAAGAGTTTATCACGTACAATTAACCTACTTAAATGTGTAACTCTTGTTTTCTTGCCAACAGACACCATATAGAGATAAAGAGAAACTCAGCTGTGCTTTCCAGTCTGCCCCACATTACTATTCACAATGGAGGTAGAAGACCATGTCCTGGAGGGTATCGGGGAGAAGAGGCTTTTCATGTGGGTGACTAAGGCAGAAGGTGAACAAATTATGGAAATAAATACGGAGACTGGGCTCTGCTCGTCCTTTCTAAAAAAGCAAGGTCTTCTATAGAAAGCAGGCAGGCATTGGACTTATTTACCTTGTTTACTTAGTGCACATTCCTACAACAGTCGGTATGGCCAAGTTACATCCCTTCCTCCCCACCCACAACACACTCTTTATCCTCACTAAATACACTTCCTTAAGGAAAACCGAAATGTGACATACATATGGGTCATTCAATTGTTCAATTACTCATTGAATAATCGCATCAAATACCAATTATGCATCAGGCTTAATACCCAGGCTTAATACCAGACCTCTGAGGAATGCAGAAATAACTCATTATAGAGTCAATCTCATTATGTTCTCATGCCATTGTAGGCACTGAAAAAGACAAACATGCATACAGGTTAGGTTACAGGGTTCTAAGGACTATACTCAAGTTCGAACATTTGAGGTATCACAGAAGAGATGGCTAGCCATCTTCTCAAGATTCCAGGAGAACGTGGCAAGAATGGTACTGAGCATGCACACGAGTGGAGGCAAAACCTGAGTAATTGTCCTGCTCATTTTTTTAAACTTTGGGTGAAGAAAGAAAATTCTCTCTCTTGAAACAGGTGTACCAGTGAGACATGAGAAGCCTTATATTCAGGGTGCTTCAACCTTATAGTTTGTAACTACCTGAAAATGGTTTCTTCACAGCCCTCTTCCTTCACCTGGAGCCATACAAAAAGCATTATAGGCCAAATATAAACTGGGGTGGAAAATCTGGAATGATGCTACGTCTTCTGAAAGTACATTTAAAAATGCAGGCATATGGTTTCAGTGGCATTATTTCTAATCCAAATGCTTTATAACATGCATCATTTAGGATCAGATTCATGCCTGGCATGAATTAATGCAAAAAGCTGTTTCTGAATTATCCAAGTGTAACAGGTGGTCTGGCAGGCTCAATGATGGCATTTTCTCAGTCTCATTGCCAGAGGGGTGACCTCTGGGTGGACTTTCAAGCCCACCTGGACTCCCCAATATCTATAGCAGAAAGTTATCTCAACTGATATTTTAGAAAGCATTAAAAACCACTGACTGAGAAGAGAGAAAAACACTGGAAAACAACAGACAGTGAATAATTAACTACCATTGTGTATGTGTGTTTGTGTACATAAATATACACATGGTCTGCTCTCAGTGTAGTTTTATGATAAACGCAGAATCAGAATTTACATGATTGATTTTTGAGACAGCCTTTGAAGAAAGCCCAAGGCACCATTATGCATCAACTGTGTATCCGAGGACAAAGCTAATGCTGTCTAAAGGCTAAAACTTGTGGCCTTTAGGAGACTTAAAGAGATCCTAGGGTAGAACTTAAAACTGTAAAAGGAGTGGGTGAATAGGCATGCACTGCCTGAGAGAATATACTGCAAAGTATTATCTCAGGTGGGTTGAAGGACTGGCTAGTGGTCGGTCTGAAGTAATCTTTCTAATGAAGTCCTCGAAGGCTGATGTGTTTCCCTTGACTGAGAACAGATTCAATCACTGTGGAAATCAGCCAAAGAGGTATTAGAATTGACATCATATGAACAATGTTGAGAGGCCCTACCACTGATCTTAAACTGAAAAAACGTCATTTGTAGGTATATCACGTATTGTAATTTTGAGCCCTTTCACCCCAAAGTTTACAAGGGTAGTTGATGTATTTATTTTTGGTAACAGAGAGGGTCCCTTGCATAATAACGCTGTCTTTTCCACTCGGAATTGGATGGCCAGATTAATGGCACAGGTTCTGTTGTTTAAGAGCTCTGTTAATTTTACTGCATCCCACTCTACTCGTTAGTAGTTTAAAAGGGCACCCAAAAGCTCCAACATGTGAAGAGCTTATCACTCCCACCTTTAATAGAAAAAATAGAAGAAACTGAAAATCAACGACTTTTCTTGGACCCATCAGAGAACTGAGGTCAGAAAGCCTATTTCCACCATGAAATCTGGAGAGACAGTCAAATCCAGAGAGTCACACTGAGATCTGTTTACCTGCAAAGGAAGCTGCTGGAGCCATAACACTGATATGGTACACTCAAATGGTAATTTTGAAAAATTGCTGGAGGCTGTATGTGGACTAGCAGGAAAGTCAAATTCCTGGGAGCCACCACAGTTGACTGGATTTTACCTCTAGAAACCCCAGCCCACCTCTTCTCACAGTAAAGAGGAGGAAGTGAAGAGTATAAGACTGTGAAATCAGCCCACAGTGCTCTCTATAACAGAAGTTTTACTCCCAGGGACAGAAAGCTTCACCTGAGCCTTATTCCACCTGGGAGGAAGACGGCATTTTCCCAACTCCAGTCTGTCCCCCCACCCCTCAGCCTTCCTCTCTCAGGTGGGAAATAAGATGGGAAATAAAAATGCTAAGAACAGTTGTGAATGTTACATTCCAGGGACAGATGCCCACTAAAAAAGAGATTTAATCTAAGGTTATAGACCATTTTCCCTCTTCCACATTTTACCACAAAACCACAGGGCTCCAGGAGAATAACAGTGGATTACAGCTGAAAGAACTGAAAAGACCCAGAGTCTATCCGAGGAGTTCTTAGGAAAGGCCAAAGAAAACCGAGGAGATAAAAACAAGAACACTAGAAGAACCTGAGGCCCCCAGCACCTGAAACTAGAGCAAACATGAAATGTAGCCCAAGTCCCAGCCATATTAACATAAATCCTCACACTAATGGATTATTTACCTAAATTCTTATGACCCAGTACAAAATGTATGGCTTTCAGCAAAAATTACAATGCATGCCAAAAACCATATCAAACACAGTCTGAGGAGACAAAGCAAACATCAGAACCGAACTTAGATACAAACAGCTGGTGAAAGTACCAGAAGGGAAATTTAAAATATGATTAAGAAGTTAAGGGGTCTAATGGAAAAAGTATAAAACATTCAAGAACAGATGAGAAATCTAAGCAGAGAGATGGAAACTCTAAAAAATAATCAAAAGGGGCATCTGGGTGGCTTAGGCGGTTGAGCTGTGGACTCTTGATACAGGCTCAGGTCTTGATCTCAGGGTTTTAGGATTGAGGCTCCCCCCACTCCCCTTTCATGTTTCCTGGCATGTGCACTCTCTTTCCCTCAAATAAATAAGTACAATCTTTAAAAAAATAAAAAATAATCAAAGGAAATGCTCGAAATCAAAAACACTGTACAGAAATGAAGAATGCCTCTGATGGGCTCATCAGTAGACTTGATACAGGCATGGAAAATCAGCTGACTCTCAGTCAACAAAAACTTCCCAAACTGAAATGCAAAGAGAAAAAAGCATGGAAAAAAATTCAGTGACCTTAGTACACCAGGATTTTAAGTTTAAAATAGTTTGCTAAATGATTTCATTAGGCGATAAGTACAGATCTAGAGCATTTTCTAAAAGGACTATTAGAATATCAGTAAAAAGAGATTCATTACAACAAATTAATAAATCCTGGTCAGTAAACTAAACATTATTTGATCTTATAAAATTAGTGAAACTGTTGCACAACAATGTGCTTGTACTTAATATCACAAAACTGTACACTTAAAAGTGGTTAAAATGTTATTTGTCTTTAAACAGAGTAAAAAATGATCGAATTTAGTTTAAAAAAATAAGTAAAACCATAGTATGTGTAGTTGTCCCATTTAGTGGAATCATTACTAGAACATACATATCCATATACAGATAAATGTGTGTCTCTGGAAAAAGGCATTAAACCAAATTAGAAACTGCAGGAAAAAAATAAGGCCACTAAAATTAATATGTCCAGGGATTAATACACATTTATAGCAGTCCTTAGGATCCCTTTCATAGATTAATTTATAAAACTATATTTATTGGGCTTCTATTACGTGACAATCACTTTCCTAAGAGTTCATCATGTGAAATTCTAAAGAAAACACTTTTAAATTGCATTGTATATTTTTGGAAAGGCTTTTTTAAAAAAATTTCCTCTTTACCCTTCATATCCAATCCATCATCACATGACAAAATATATCTTAAATCTTCCCACTTCTCTTTTTTTCAAAGTATAATTAACATCCAATGTTACCTTAGCTTCAGGTTACAACATATTGATTGGACAATTCTGCACATTACTCAATGCTCAGAGAGGAGGTGGTTGGAGGGATGGGCAAAATAGATAAAGGGGATTAAGAGGTACCAACTTCCAGTTATAAAATAAATAAGTCCTAGTGATGAAAAGTACAGCATGGGGAATATAGTCAGTAATATTGTAATGACACCATATGGTGACAGATGGTGCCCACTTGTCTTTTTCTCCTTTCCTAACATCCAAATCTAAGTGATTATTTGCCTAGACCACTGAGATGGCTCCCGCTCACTACTGACCCACTTCCATCAATTCTACACTGCTATGAGAATTTTTAATTGGTGTTATTTAGTTAAGAGAAAATAACATCTAGAAAAGGAGAAAGTTATGAATTTTTTTAAAGAAATCTTTGTGCTTGTAAGTTAAAAAATTGAGAATATGTTTATCATTTTTAATAGGGCAGAGATCTGGAATACATACACTTCACTTGAATCGAGGAGAATTTTAAACATTAAATTACTGATGCTTTTATATATACTGAAATGTATTACACTAAAATAAGTTGCAAAATCATAACTTGGTATGTTGAGAAGAATTTTATATATCAAATTAGTTGCTAATAGTAAGCATTTTTAGACACTGAAATATATTACCTAAAAAATGCTGTAAAATTATAGCTTGGGATGAATGTTTTTAAAGTAAGAGAAATATCTTGAGGCTTGAAGGTTTCCAGAAGGAATTACTATATAACACATGATTCTGGATATAATGACATTAAAATTGTGAGCCTGAATATTTTAAAGACTTTTGATTAGCTAAAAAATGGAGTTATAATATTGTTTGCCTTACACAATACAGACAGCTAATATTACAAGATAAAACCAATTTTAAAAACTTTAAAGCACAAAAGTCAAGCCAAATATATTTGAAATTGTCTAAAAAGCATTCTTTCTGCATAGAAGGACACATGCATAACAAAAACAAGTTTTTCCATTGTTGCAGGATATAATTTGTTCTGCTTTCCTATTGTTAAAACTTTTCTAATCGAAAAGGATATTCCCATTTCTCTGTACAATATAGGCATAGAAAAACCTACAAATAAATAGCTTACTGGTTTTACTTTCCTGCCAAAAATTCCAATAGATGGTTTCCAGGGCTATAACAGTCTATTTATCTTAAAGAATTTTCATCTATGATGTGATTTATTGAAAATAAGAACTTTGAAATAACATTTTGGAAACCCCTTGAAGAATGAAGACAACCAGTTTACTGCCTTCAGTGTGCACTGACTTTATTTCTCATTGGACTTCCATTGCCACCTTATCTGAATCGTAATAATCTTTCCTATTCCTACTGAAATAAATCACACAAAAGTTCAGTTATATAATTTATCCCAAAGAATTCTATTTGATTTGCTTCAAAACAACAAGAGTGGATTTATTTTATATCCAGGGGATTATTATTGAGAACTTTAATGGGCAAAATGCAATCACTAAAATCAATACCTATTTATTTATTTAATTTTTAAAAGTAGGCTCCGTGCCCAGCATGGAGCCCAACGTGGGGCTCTAGCTCACAATGGTGAGATTAAGACCTGAGCTGAGATCCAAGAGTCGGATGCTTAACCAACTGAGCCACCCAGGTACCCCTAAAATCGATATGCATGAAATGGGTATGAAATGAGTAAAAACTTCATGTTGATAAATATAGTTCATAGAAGAAGGTTTCATTTTTCATTTTCTATTTTTAAATAATAATATATATTAGTTATAGAAATATTCACATTGTTAGCACAGCACACTGGGACAGTCATAAGGCATAAACTACATGTTAACTTTACGGGTAAATTCAATAGATGTCCTTCTAATCTATTTATTGAAGCTTTTCAGACCACTCACTGCAAACCCACCCTGGACCTTACATGGAAATGTGAGCCTGTGCAACTTCTACATGATCTCCAGATACAAAGAAAAAGACAACATTGAAAACCTGCCCAGTCAGAAAAAAGCTAAAACCAAATTATCAACACTAGTTTCACATACATTGAGTCTTCCTTGTCAGCCTAAAACCTGAGGCATCATAAGAGAGGTAAAACATGTAAAATGCTCTAACTGTTCTCTTCATTTGCATAAGCCAGGAACAAGTTAGGGTGAAAGGACAGGTGTTTCGTTTCAGATCTCATTTGCCAGAGCTGCAACACTAATGAACTAACGGTGTCGCTTGACTTGAAATGGAACAAGGATACCACTTGTACAGCCAAAGACTGTAGAAGGGAAAGGTGGGGGAAAAATCTTTATTAAGAAATAGAGAAGGAAATGAGCATGAATATGATTAGTGATAATGTTCTTTTTTTCTTTCAGTCCTGAAATTTTGCAGCATTTATTTTGAAATCTTGTTCAGAAGTTCACACACAATGACTGTGAATATGGAACTGATCTTGATTCTCCTGTATTTAAAGACAACTTATCTGTCATACTTTCTAGAGTTGAAAACAAATGTTCCCTACCCAAATTACTGACCACAATTCAAAATAATGACTATTGGGGTTTCACATCAGGCTCGCTTTGTCTCGTATACAGTCTCTTATTTAAGGAACTGATTCATTTAATGCCCTTTATTGAAATGCAGATTGTCTTTAAGATAGCAATATAATGGTGGTCTTAACAAAGAGAAGATAATGTTGAAGAATCTGGATTCTTCAGGTAGAAGATTAAAACCACAGATTCAAGAGGAATGTTTACTAGAGCATCTTTTATGGTACTATGAAACATTCAAATCTGTTACTCTGTGTAATTAAAGAACTGACTTTTGAATATTACTTTTAATTTCAGACTATAAGAAGAAATATTACCGAATAATTTGACATCACATAGTCATTTTCCAAGGTGAGTTCCATGGAACATTTAGTTTACAAGGTATTACTAGATGTTAGATGGAAAAGGTATCTTATAGTCTTATATGTTTAAGAAATAACACATATTTAATTTTTTGAGGAACCTGCATACTATTTTCCATAGTAACTGCACCATTTTACATTACTACCAACAGTGTACAAGAATTCCAATTTCTCCACATTTTCACCAACCCTTGGGATCTTTGCTTTTTCTCATAGCCATCCTTACAGGTGTGAGGTGGTATCTTATTGTGGTTTTGATTTGCATTTCTGTAATGATTAGTGATGTTTTCATATGCTTGTTGCCATTTGTTTGTCTTCTTTGAGGAAATGCCTATTCAGGTTGTTTTCCCTTTGTGTGTGTGTGTGTGTGTGTGTGTTTGTTTTTGTTTTGGGGCTACTGAGTTGTAGGACTTCCTAAAATATTTTGGATATCAACCCCTTGCCACATGTATGTTTTTCAAATATTTATTCCCTTTCCACAGGTTACTTTTTAATTCTGACTGTTTCTTTTGCTGTACAGAATCTTTTTAATTTGTTTTGTTTAGCTTGTTTAGTCCCACTGGTCTATTTTTGCTTTTATTGGTTATGCTTTTGGTATCATATCCAAGAAATCACTGCCAAGACCAATGTCATAAAGGTTCTACCCTATGTTTTCTTCTGGGAGTTTTATAGTATCAGGTCTTACATTTAAATCTTTAATCTTTTTTGAGTTGATTTTTATGTATGGTATAAGGTAAGGGTTCAACTTCATTCCTTTGCATGTAGATACTCAAGTTTCCCAAAACATTTATCCAAGAAACTATCCTTTCCCCATTATGTATTCTTGGCATTCCTGTCAAAGATCAGATGACCAAATGTTAATCGGTTTATCTCTGGACAATTCTGTTCCAGTGGTCTATATTTTTGTTGTTATGCCAGTACACTGTAACAGTATACTGTTTTAATGAGTGTAGTTTTATAACATATTTTAAAATCAGGAAATGTGATGATTTTACTTTGTTTTTCTTTCTTAAGATTGATGTGGCTTTTTAGGGTCAAATCCAGCAATTGCACTACTAGGTAATTTACCCAAAGGATACAAAAATATAGATTTGAAGGGGTACATGTACCCCGATGTTTATAGCAGCTTTATCAACAATACCCAAACTATGGAAAGAGCCCAAATGTCCATCCATCGACTATAGACTGATGAGTGGATAAGGTGTACACACACACACACACACACACACACACACACACACAAAATGGAATATTACTCAGCTGTCTAAAGGAATGAAATCTTGCCATTTGCAATGATGTGGATGGAGCTAGAGTGTATTATGTTCAGCGAAATAAATCAGAGAAAGACAGATATATGATTTCACTCATATGTGGAATTTAAGCAACAAATCAGATGAACATATGAGAAGGTGGAAAAAATAGAGGGAAACAAATCATAAGAGACTCTTAACAATAGAGAACAAACCAAGGGTTGCTGGAGGGAGGTGGGTGGGGGATGGGCCAGATGGGTGATGGGTTTTAAGGAGGGCACTTGTGATGAGCACTGGGTGTTATATGTAAGTGATTAATCACTAAATTTTACTCTTGAAAACAATATTACACTGTATTTTCACTAACTAGAATTTAAATAAAAATTTGAACAAGAAAAAAAAAATAAAATTAAGGAACCATAGAGCTAAGACATGTTGATATTTAAGTTACATAAAAACTAACCCACAAAAATTTGTTAGCATGTTAAAGGCTGAACAGACAGAATTATTTATCACAACTTTTAAATTTAAGAAGTGATTATGTAGTATTGAAATGGGTCATATTCAAATTTAGTACTTTTAATTGGGGTTTTTCAATTTTTGAAAGTGAAGAGGGAAAATGGTAAATTTTTGGCTTTTTGGCGTCAGGCACCAACTACTTAGCTGTCAGCCAAAAATATTGCATATCATGTGTCTAAAGCCCCAAGCCAATGAACACCATTCCTCCATTTCGACATCACTGAAATAGATGAAGGCAACCACATCAGGTAGAAACTCTCTGCCTATTTGGGTAGCTCAGTAATCACATCTGTTGGATCTGTAGGTAGATGGATGGTGTAAAATCAGTAAAATGTGGAAGTTAAGGTATTGCCCTTAAGCTCAGTTTCCAGAAGCAGAAGCAAGGATTGACAGGAATATGGGAGAGGAGAAGCTCAGACTCATGAAAACGGAAATGACATGTTCATTTTTTCTTTTAAGTGTTTCTGATAACTAAAGAGAACATAATATATCTTCAGTTCCTTTGAAGGTTAGAAGAGGTTACCTGAGAAAATAATGAATGACATGCAGTTGTGGAAATGAACTGATTATGGTTTCAGAGATGGGGCAAATGACAGGAGGGACTTCAAGCTGCACACATTTTGAAATGGAACAAGTACCCATGGCATGGGTGTCTTTGCTGGCTCTAAATAGAGACATTTACAAATGAATATATATATATATATATATATATATATTCACAAATATATATATTTATATATATATATATTCACAAATATATATATTTATATATATATATTCACAAATATATATATTTATATATAATTTTTTTTCTTGCAGAGAATGCAATATCACAAGCTTAAAGGGGAGACATATTTTTTCCCTTTTCAAAGTGTCTGAGCTCATTTGAATCAGACCATATAGATGTTGAGAGTTAACCCCAAATAAAACAAGAAAGAAGATGCCCCTGCCATTTCTATTTTCCCTTAGGAGTCCAAAAAAATACATGAGAAGGAATCTGGGGGTTGGTCAAGTAATAAAAACTGGTGTTGATACCTGAAAGTTAAAAATACAAAATTAGGGGTGCCTGGGTGGCTCAGTCGGTTAAGAGACTGGCTCTTGGTTTTGGTTCAGGTCATGATCTTAGGGTCTGGAGGTAAAGCCTCACATGGGGCTCTGTGCTCAGCAGGAGTCTGCTTCCCCTCTCCCTCTGCCCCTTCCCCCACTCTTGCACTCTTTCTCTCTCAAATAAATAAATCATTTAAAACATACAAAATTAAATCCTATTGATCTAGATACAGGGTTTCTCAACAGCAGAAGTACTGACGTGTGGGGCAGGATAGTTCTTTGTTGTCGGGGTCTGTCCTGTGCATTGTACGGTATACAGCAATCCTGGCCTCTACTCACTAGACAACAGTAGCAGTGCTCTCAGTTGTGACAATCCACAGACTCTCAACTCTAGGGAACAAACTGATGGTTACCAGAGGAGAGGGGTTGGGCGGTGGGCAAAATGAATGAAGGAAAGTGGGAGATAGAGTCTTCCAGTTATGGAGTGAAGAATTCATAGGAATAAAAGGTATAGCATAGGTAATATAGGCAACGGTATTGTAAGAACTTTGTATGGTGACAGCAGCTAACAATATGATGAGCATAGCACAATGTATAGTGTTGCTGAATCGCAGTGTTGTACACTTTAAACTAATGTAACATCGTGTGTCAACTATTCTCAAATTAAAAAAAAAATTAGGGGCTCCTGGGTGGTTCAGTCAGTTAAATGTCTGACTCTTGATTTTAGCTCAGGTCAGGATCTCAGGGTGTGAGACTGAGCCTCGCCTGCGGCTCTATGCTCAGCAGGGAGTCTGCTTGAGATTCTTTCCCTCTGCCCCTCCCCCAGCTTGCACGTGCTCTCTTTAAAATAAATAAATAAGTCTTTTAAAAATTTTAAAAAATTAAAAATTACAAAAATTTTCAGTTTATCAATTAAAAAATTAGTTACAAGAATGTTCACAGCAACTTGATTCATAAATATGAAAAAGAAACTACCCAAATGCTTAACACTAAAATAGATAAATAAATTGGAATATATTCATACAGTGAAGTACTACTCAGAAATGAAAAAACAAATGAACCATTTAACACACATAAACATGGACACATTTCACACACACGATATTATGTAAAAGAAACCAAAACAAAGAATAGTGTGTGATTTCATTTTTATAAAGTTCAAAGTATATATAATAGTAGAAGTCAAAAGCGGTTATTCTGATGGAAAGGACTGGTTATTGACCTGGATGGGAATGAGGGTGATTTCTAGGAAACAGAAAATGTTCTAACTCTTGATGTGGGTGATAGATGAATGGATGTGTACCTATGTACAAATTCATTGGGATATACATATAAGATTGGTGTTCTTTATACCTTGTAAGTTGTTAGTTAATAAAAAGTAAAAATATTTTTTTATTTTTAACATTTTTTAACTTTATTTTTAGTTTTCTTAACTACATACTTTATGCAGTGGATGATAAAAAAAAAGACTTAGGGAAACCCAGCATGTTATTATCATTTCTATTTATTATGACCATTTGTTGACCTGATTTAGATAGAGAGAGAGAGAGATAGATCCATCCATCCATCCATCCGATTAGTTTCCTAGGGCTGCCAAACAAAGTACTACAGACTGGGTAGCTTAAACAATGGAAATTATTTCTCACAGTTTTGGAGGTTAGAAGCCTGGGATCAAGGTGTCAGCAGGTTTGTTTTGTTCTGAAGGCACTCCTTGGCTTGCAAATGGCTGCTTTCTCCTTGTGTCTTCACATTGTCTTTTTTCTAGGTGAGAGCCCCTGGGATCTAGGTATCTTAACATCCTCTTCTTACAAAAATATCCGTCAGGTCAGATTAGGGCCCACCCATGGCTTCATTTTAACTTGATTACCTCTTTAAAGGCCCTATCTCTAAATACTGTCACATTCTGAGGTAGTGGAGGGGTTTAGGGTTTTCACATGTGACTTTACAGGGCAGGGTAGACACAATTCAGCTCATAACATACATATAATATCACCTCCACATTTGAAAACACTAGTAGGTCTAGCAAATGTGCTCCGATGCCAGGCACTGTTCTAGGCAGTTAAAACATAATGTTTTAATTTTAAGAATATCCCTGAAAAGTAATTACTATTATTAATACCCACTGCAGATAGGAAAAGAGATCCAGAGCAAAATGTGACTGTCCAGGAATACATGGCTTTTTGCTGGCTAAACTAAGACTCAGTCTCGGGTCTCTTTACGTTCAACAACTACTACATCATGCCATCTCTTCTACTATACACACACATACGCACACATAAATATAAATATAAATATAAATATAAATATAAATATAAATATGAAAGATGTGTGTTAGTATGTGAATCCTAAATAGCATACTTTTTTTTACAGCATTGGGCAACTTTTGACCATTTGCAAACTCAACTGATGTGAATAAACCAATACGGAGTGAGTGGTTACAAAAATACAGCAAGTTCAGTGTTTTGATTCTGTATTTTTCCATTAACTAAAACTAGGTGCCATAGCAACAGAGCTGGTTTAAACCAAATTCCCATGAAAGAAAACTGTTTGGCAGGAATAGATTTTTGAATCCTTCTGCATGTCCAGAGAGGAAACAAAGTGCTGGTTGACAAGCTAAAAACATAACATTAACCAACTCCCTGAACCCTCACTATAGGAGACATCCGGGCAAAAATATCTATGTGACTATAAAACTCGGAATTCTTTTGAATGCTGCTATCATATAGGCATATACAAGATGTGAACAAAGAATCAAATTTTGAAATCCTCTTTTAGCGTACATTTTGAATCCTAATATTAATTATTTTGACACTTCACTGCCCTTTGAGATCAGCACTAAGTTCTACAGATTCCTGCCCCAACTCTCTGGCATAAACTTCTCACATAGTTTTCCCTTTATTGTCCGACTGCTGTTTCCCCACTAGGTTATGGTAACTGTCTTTTCCCTGACTTCCCTAACTTAGGTCAGTATCCACAGATAAGTATGGAAGGGCTGTGGAATCACATGGCAGGGGCTTAAATTTTAATCCACTTAGGAAATAGGTACAGAGAAGCAATTATAGCCATTTTAGAGATGAGAAAATTGAGGAACTGAGAAAGTTAAATGACTATTGAATTTAATTATTAAAGACATCTTTTGCTTAAAAAAGATATTAAATGCCACTCTGATATGATTCAGGGAGCAACTCATATTCCATGCTGTAAGGTCATGTGTTTCAATTCTTCTGGTTGTACAGGGGAAGAGCTTTGATTAGGTTTAATCTCCAATATGTCCTATTTTTTCTTAACATCTTAGGACATCAGACAATCTAAAAAAGGAGGGTCACTTATTTTAACAGGAAAGGCTATCTTTTATGACCCAGTAAGTAATTTAACCTTTCACCCTCTATTCTTCCAACACATATTTTAAACACCTATTAAGTGCTAGGCATCATGTTCAGCATTGATAATATTATAGTGAAGAGAAGACAGTTGCTACGCATCATAACGGACCCACAGGCTCAGAAAAAAGAGAAATATATACTAAGATACCATAAGGGAAAAGTGCTAAAAAAAAAAAAAAAAGAAATGCACAGGTTACTATGGGCAAACAAAAAGAATCCATTGACCAACTAGAGGACATAGCTAGATCAAAGACAGATTGGCCTATGTTTGAAAACAGGAGCTCTGAACCCTGGCTCCCAGCCCATTCTCTTGAGTTATTATTTATTTATTTACTATAAGTCATTCCCACAAATATTTACAACAACACTAGTTTCCTTCTAAGTATGTTCTGGTTTGAGTCATTCAAACCAAAAGTGTTAAGATAATTCAGAGAAGCCTAGAAATGTTGCATAAGAGATGTGAGGTTTTGTTTTATTTGTTTATTGGTTTATTTTTTTTAAGATTTATTTATTTATTTGAGAAAGAGAGAGAGTGGAGGGGAGAGTCAGAGGGAGAGGGAGAGAGAGAACCTCAAGCAGATCCTGTGCTGAGCACGAAGCCAGATGCGGAGCTTGATCCCAGAACCCTGAGATCATGACCTGAGCCGAAATCAAGAGTTGAATGCTCAACCAACTGATCCACCCATACACCCCTGTCTATTTGTTTAACTGAAAACAGTTCCCCATCACAAGTCTGTCTTAATACGAAATAGTTAGAAACAAGTATTTATGAAACAGGTATCAAACATGCTCAACCCTGTGGTAGTACTGGATAAAGATTAGGACATATTATTGCACTCAGGGAATTTACAGTTCAGTTGTGGAGATAAAATTAGCTTGCAGGAAATAAAGAATGACTCAGTGCTAAGCTGTATGTTGCTCTCCATTCAGATTTAGAAAACAAGAAAGTTCTTGGTGGACTATATATTCTCAAGTATGGCCGGATAGAAAAAGGTGAGTAGAAATGGCATTCCTGGGATAGGAACCATGGGAGAAACACTATGAACTTCCTTGAATGTCAAATGAGTGTACATGAGGGATTACAACCCAACTGGCATGAAGTGTCCTGAGATGCTAGAAGCAAATAAGGTGAGCACTATGGGGCATCGAATACTACAGGAAATATGGAAGCCTGGTTATAGGAGGATAGCTAACGAGTCCCTAATTCAGGTAACTGTTAGGAATGAGAGGAGAAGTTGGATTAACCAAAAATAATTCTATAAACACATTCGTTTTATCTGAATACAATTTATCCCACAAGAACATTGGTCCAAACAGAAGGTTTTTTATCATATATTTTTGGATAATTGACTCAGAAGCAGTTGCTGCAAAGTGGGTGCCTATTGAAAGTGAAAAATTCATACTTAGCACTCCATGTCATAATGATGGACTGCATGATCTGCTAACAGTGAGCTGATGAGAAAATAAGAAGTGGAAGGAAGTGAAGCAGAGCAAGCTGGCCAGGCTGATGAAAGCAGATACCCCTGGTTAGAGTCTCACACCATTTGGACTAATTTCGCTGGTGGATAAAAACCATGTAGAATAGTTGATTTAAATTAGGCTTTCTGTCTATAATAAATTCTGGTTAGGAACCATCCAGATAGTTGTAGATTAGTGTTTTGTGCCTGGGTGTCTTAGATACTAATATTTTCTGATGCATGTTCTTATCCAAATCAGTAAGTATACTGTGGCTCAAAATTTTACCAGAGATCGTTATTTACTTCTGTCCATATCTAGTAAAATAAAATATACTCAATTTTCAGACCTTCTTTGAAGAGCAAAAGGAGTTCATAAAATCTGAAGAACATCGAAAAAGAAAGGCAGAGATTTGGGTTGAACCTCATCCACTGTGACCTATATCTTGCCAGTAAAGTATTCTTGTGTTTTTAATCTATATTCTTTTATGTTAGTTATATGGGTTAACTAAGATTTTTTACCAGAGTTATAGCCTTAAAGTAAGTTTTTTTTCCAATTAAAAAAGAGGGGCACCTCAGTGGCTCAGTTGTTCAAGCATCTGCCTTCGGCTCAGGTCATGATCCCAGGGTCCTGGGATCAAGTTCCATATCAGGCTCCCTGATCAACAGGGAGCATGCTTCTCCCTCTCCGTCTGCCTGCTGCTCCCCCTGCTTGTGCTCTCTCTCTCTCTCTCTTTCAAATAAATAAAATAAAAAAGAACAGGTAAAGATTATATACTTGGATGATAAGAATAGTGGTAATTTGGGAGGTTACTAAATTGTTTTGAATAAAGCTTTTTAAGGTTATATACACTGGACATTTTGCTCTTTTATAAGTCAAAGTCACTTCAATTGTGTGTTTTTTTAATGACCTTACATAAAGCTGTACTGATTTTCAAGTTAATTTTACTGAGTTTTTCTTAGAATGGCTTATTTTACAAAATAATTTATTTTCAATATCAAAAAGATCAAACAATATTAAAAACTAGACATAAAAATACTAGAAGCAAACATTAGGAAACTGTCATCCCAACTATCTCTCTAAAATATATATAGAGATAAAGATAGATACAATTTTATAAAATGGGATATTAAAGATGGGCATATATTTTGAGTGAAATAAAGTTAATGCAATTTTCTTTGCACAGAAATGAAAATAATATGCAGTTAGATAATTATTATTTTCTTAATGATCCATCTAGGTATTTTAGAAATTTAAAAAAATTAACATGAAACAGCATTAAGAGGTCAGCTTCACTATAATTATGCTGTAAAACAAACATTTCAATTTTAAGCCAGACTGATTTATTTCCTGTGTGAAAGATAAGAAAATAGCTTCTTGCCTCTCTTCTTGTTCCACTTTTATATTAACTCCCTTTTATGTTTTGTTCTACAAATATGACTCTTCCAGTCTTTATTTCCAATTCTATATTTATTTGTATTTAAATTACTGCACCAGTTCTTTTACCACCCATTCAATAATTCTGAATTTTTTGTTTTGGTTTGATCTTGATTAGCATTTATCATCAAATGGTCCTCCCACTCCCATAAAAATGAGTGTTAAGATCTTTTATGCTTGTCTTTCTATTATCTTATCTTCTAAATATATTGCTTCCTTACCTTGTTCCAAATTACAAAGGGCTAAATAAAATCACTTCCTCAGATATTTATCTTTTGAAGTCCTCCCTCCTTTTTTAATTGGTTCAGATAACTCCCCAGGAGGGCCTTCCAAATAGCCATAATCATGGAACTTCTCTTCACTGCTCTCCTCTTTTTTAGTTTACTCTCTACTTCTGATGGACAACATCCTTACATAACATTCTAAAAAGGGTGAAACATATTCTGTGTTTTTACATGTCTGAAAATGTGTCTTTATTCAGTACTCACACAGGTCAAGTTTGAAGACAATATATTTGGATTTGTTTTTAAATCTGCCCACATTTCTAGTCTATTTGGAAAACCTGAGAACAGCCTCATTATCTATGTGATTGAGGCAAAGTAATAATGCAGTTTTAGGGAAAAAAAATATACTGTACTACAAATGCCAGTTTCACAATGTGTATGCAATTACTTTTTTTTATTATGTTCAGTTAGCCACTGTATAGTACATCATTAGTTTTTGATGTAGTGTTCAATGACTCATTACTTACATACTTTTTAAATAAAGTTATTTGAAGGGTGTGTGTTATGTATCTCTTCTGCTTACCCCTAGTTCCTACCAATCTACCCAAACCTTTTCCTAAACTCTTAAATCAAATATATACACACATGCATATATTTAAAGCTCAGTCATTCAGTCTTTTCACACTTGAGAAATACTTCCTTTCTTTATCATTCTGAGAAACTCAGAAAAACATTTATTTCAAAATTGCTCAGGTCAAAACATGTTTAGAGATTCAAAACCAAAAAGTATTAATTTCTTCCTCTTTTTTTTTCAGTTTATATTTTAATTCCAGTATAGTTAACATACAGTGTCATATTAGTTTCAGGTGTACAATACAGTGATTCAACACTTACATACATCACCTGGTGTTCATCACAGGTGCACTCCTTAAACCCCATCATCTGTTTCACCTGGCCCCCCCCACCCACCTCCCCTTTGGTAACCATCAGTTTATCCCCTAGAGTTAACAGTCTGTTTCTTGGTTTATTGGATCGTGGCATATAGCCCTGCACTAGAAAGTAATAATTTGCTTCTGCAATGATATAACGGGAATTTATCCTGCAAAAGTTTTTTAAAAATATCCTGACCACTAACATTTTTCTTTTGTCATCATTTTATTAAAAATTACTGCATATAAATGCATCATATCTTTAGATTTTTCTGACAAGCTTTTTTTTATCTTTTCCCTTAACATCATGTAATGGTAAAAACTTTATTTTTTCCATTTCATTATGTTACTTCTTTTCTCCTTTAGCTTTCTACATTCCCTGAAAAATATAAATGGATCAATTTGGGATAGACATGCCAAGAATATATTTTTCATGTCCATATCTCTTTTGTAAAATCCAAGTTGATACCACTTCTGAATATTCCCTTTCTGAAATACTGATTATTTGTAAACCCTTAATGCTTCCTTGAAGTGATCTTCACTCTTATTTATTTTAATGCCTCTTTGTAGTACACCATAAACAGCAGATTTCTTTTATTTCTTTTTAAAAGTTTGCTCTCCTAAGTTCCCAAAAGTCAAGGACTGAATCTATTTAACCACCATTGTAAAGCCCTTAGCACAATGCATAATCAAAAAGGCTTTACTGCTTAGGTTAATGATAATGTTGTGCTCTTACATAATTATCAGAGCCGAAGAGGCTCTGGGAAGCCACTGAGTTAGTCATCCTACTCCAGAAGGACTGCACTATATTGAAACCAGCCCAGAAAAGTGGTTATGTACATTTAAAGTCTTCACAGAAAGCAAGTTCACAGATTTTTTCTGGGTAAATAGCCCATTCTTACATTTTCAAATCATGACAACCCATTCATTTCTAATGTAAATTTCTGCTAGTTGAAGAGAATTTTCTATTTTTCTTGTTTTTAGTTTGATGTAACTCTTCTTTCTCACATACCATATTCTATTTAAATATGTCATCAAGTTTCTCCTTCCTCCACACGTTTTGTGTCCCACGGAAGCCAACCGTGAGATGAGGATTTTTGTAGAAGTGATTCATAAAAAACAAGCAAACAAAAACTTTTAGGGAAAACCAGTAAGGGGGTGCGGAAAGCAGGACAGGAAAGAGTTTTATCAGTGGGAAATTTTCCAAAATTTCAGGGAAAATTCCCAAGCTTTGAGCTCTCCTGCCTGGGATGGGGAGAGATGGGCTCTAGTCATCTGAGGACAGTCCTCCAAAAACAATGGATTAATGAGTGTGAAAGCACAGAAAGTGGGCAGAGGATAGACAACAAAAATATCCAAAAGAGATCTGAGAAGATCTGGGCAGAGCTAAGCAAAACAACTGTTCTTAACCTTTGTAAATGTTTATGCTTTAGCTATTTTAAAGATAGTCTCTTTCCCCCTACTTTAACATGTGAAAAGGTAGACAATAATCTTGTCATCTGGGGATGTTTGCTCATCTGAGAGCTGAGAATAATAGCACCTAGTTAGTGGGGTTGTCATAGAAATTAAGGAGGTGAATATATGTCAAATATATGTAGAACAATGCCTGGTACAAATATATGAAGAGCTCAATATAGGTTATTATTATTGTTTTTGTTGTTGTCTTGTTGGTGCTGTGATTAATGTCATAAGTCAAGTAACTGGAGTGAAAGCCTTCACAGTTGTCTAGCACCAGGACTGTAGTGAGATTATCTCACATTTGCTCTACTTTCTATCTCTCAGGTCATATACACGATTTATTGCATATATGCCATTTTGCCAACTCTAGGGATAGAGCCATACTAAGGCCTTTTGTTGCAACTATTGTCATTTTAACTGAATGTTCAATATCACCACTTTTGTCATTTTAGACACTTAGCAGAGGCCTCATAAATCTGAGAAGAATAGAGTAAGTACAAACTATTTGGACATTCTAAAGAAAAATGATAGAGTAGTTATACAAATAGGCTAAAATACTATGAAACAATCACTTCACACCCACCAGAATGGACATAATAAAAAAGACAGACAAAAACTAGTGCTAGTGAAGATACAGAAAAGTAGAAACCCTCACACATGACTGGTAGGAACATAAAGTGGTGTAGTTACTTCGAAAAAGTCTGGCAATCCCTTAAAAGTTAAACCTAGTTACCATGTGACTCGGCAATTCCACTTCTAGGTATAAACCGAAGATGAAATGATAATATATGTCCACATAAAAATTGTGTACAAGCCTTCACAGCACTGTTATTTATGGCAAAAAGTAGAAAGAACTCAAATGCCTATTAACTGATGAATGGATAAATAAAATGTGATCTACCCATGCAATGGAATATCATTTGGAAATAAAAAGAAATGAAATACTGATACATGCTGCACATCACTGTGTGACTAATGAAAACATTATGTTAAGAAGCTAGTCACAAAAGACCATGGAGTGTATGACTCTATTTACACGAAACGTCCAACAGAGGCAAATCTACAGAGACAGAAAGTAAATTACTGTTTGTGGCTGGAAGGAAGGAAAAATGGGTAGTGACAGCTATTGGGTATGGGCTGCTTTTGTGTTAATGAAAATATTCTAAAATTAGGTTGTGATAATGTTTCCAGAACACTGTGAATATACTCAAGAATACTGAGTCGTGTATTCTGAGTGAATGGCATGGTGTGTGAATTATATTTCAGTAAAGCACTTTGAAACAATACATTTTAGAAAATATTAAAAGATGGGTTCTGACAAGTTTTGCCAGGTTTTGAATGGGTTGCAATTTATCTGTTGGCTGTTTATACAAGGTTAAGAAATCTTTGGGGGGTGGAAGGTGTCCAGTAGCGTGGCTTACTTTGAAGAAAGCTATTGGTATGCTGTGTTTCTGCAACACTGACAGTCCTCTCCTCTTCTCTGTCTACCACTTCTTGGGACTTGATGGGGTAGGGAAGAGGGGTGCTTCAACTTACTATGAGCTTAGTGAGAGAACATCCATGAGAGAGCACCTCTATTTGGAGAGCTTAGAATGTATCCCCTGGTGATTGAGGGCCATAGGAACCAGTATCTAATTCACTCTTAAAATTCAAGACCAAGTGTCTAGGGCTGGAGTTTTACTTTTCAATACTTGAGAAAATAGACCCAGCTTTGTGGGACAAGGAAGGATTCATGTATTTATTGTGGCACTGCTATCAACCTTGGGGAAGGATACGGGGTCCATTTCAAGAGAGGTTCTATCCAAGATGCCTGCCTGGAAGGTACAGAGATATCAGCTAAGGAGTGGAGTGAGATACCAAGGGTCTGAGGATTTGGTTGTTAGTGATGGAGGCACTGGCCACATAAATTTAACTCTAAGTGAGAGATACCTAGAATTGAGGGTTAAGTGAGTTTCTGAAAAATCAAGAAAAATAACCCAATAAGAATCAGGATTTGGAATCTGCTCAGAGGACACCAAAGCCAAGATAATTCTACCAGTCAAAAGAACTTTCTTTGTCCTTTCGTCTCTTCTCTTTCAAATATCAGCACCTTCACCCTCTCCACCTTCTCCAGTCTTGGAAGATATAGCAACGCTCTTGACAGTTGGAGAGGAGGAGGAAGAGAGCAAGATGGAGAGTTAAGGAGGAGAGCATTTGGGTCATTTTCACTCCAGTGTAAGCTTTCAGGCAGAAAGCAGTCCTGAGCTGAGGAAGGAAAGTTGTTCACATTGGAGAAGATTCAGGGTTTGATTATTTAGGGGCTTAAATTATAATTATCCATGTGTTATGGGTTGAATTATGTTCCCCCTCCCCCAAAGTTGAAGTTGAAGTCCTAACCTCCAAAACATAAAAATGTGGCCTTATTTGGAAAGCGGGTGTTGCCCTAATTAAGATGAGGACATGAATAGATATTTTCCCAAAGAGGACAGAGACGGCCAACAGACACACAAAAAGATGCTTGACATCACACATCATCGGGGAAACGCAAATCAAAACCACAATGAAGTATCACCTCACACCAGTGAGAATGGCTAAAATCAACAACACAAGAAACAACAAGTGTTGGCAAGGGTGTGGAAAGGAAGGCACTGTTAGTACGAATGCAAACTGGTGCAGCCACTTTGGAGAACAGTATGGGGGTTCCTCAAAAAGTTAAAAATTGAATTGCCATATGATCCAGTCATTCCACTACTGGATATTTGTCCCAAGAAAGTGAAAACACTAATTTGGAAAGATATATGCTTCCCTTTGTTTACTGCAGCATTATTTACAATAGCGAAGATATAGAGACAACCTAAGTGTCCATCGGTAGATGAACGGATAAAAAAGTTGTGGTACATACACACAATGGAATATTAGCAATAAAAATGAATGAGATCTTGCTATATGCAGCAACTTGGATGGATCTAGAAGATATAATGCCAAGTGAAATAAGTCCGTCAAAGAAAGAAAAAAAAAACCCATAGGATTTTACTCCTATGTGGGATTTAAGAAACAAAACAAATGAACAAAGAAAAAAAGAGAAAAACAAAAAAAACCCAGACTTTTAAATATAAAGACCCAGCAGTTGCCAGAGGGGTGGTGGGTGGGGGCATGGGTGAAATAGGTTAAGGGGATTAAGAGCACACTCATTGTAATGAGCAATCAGTAATGTATAGAACTGACTCATTAAACTGTACACTTAAAATTATATGACACTGTATACTGATTATACTTGAACTAAAAAAAGACCAAAGATGAGGTCATATTAAAGTGGGGTGGGCCCCGATCGAAAATGATTGGTGTCCTTATAAGATGACCATGTAAAGACACAAAGCCATGAGGAGAATGGAGGCAGAAATGCAGTGATACAGCTACAAGCCAAGGAGTGCCAAGGATTTCTGGCAACTGCCAGAACTTAGCAAGAGGCAAGGAAGGATCATCCTCTGGAATCTTCAGAGGAAACATGGCCCTGCCAATACTTTGATTTTGATTTTGGACTTCAAGCCTCTAGAACTGTGAGCAAATACATTTTTAAAAATATTTATGTATGTATGTATTTATATTATGTTCAATTAGCCAACATATAATTCTTGTAAGCCGCCTAGTTTGTTATGGCAGCCATAGGAAACCAGTATCAGACTGGTAAGCTGTGGGACTGGCCTGAGGTTTCATTCACGGGGCAGGGGGTGGGGGGCGAAGGACAAGCCATCACAATGGATTTGAATGGGGGGCAAAATAAGAAGAAATAGGTGGTTTTCTGCTTGTACCCAACTAAATCTAGCTCAAGAAATTAAGCAGTTAAACAGTGACTATTTCATCAATGTGTCTGAAGCATGCTGCATATGGCTAATCCAGTCCTCATAATGTTTATTTTTTCCCTTTATTTGCCACTCACAACTTGTGTTTTTGAAGGTGCTTGAGCTTCATTATTTGATTTCAATCTCTTTGACTTTCCTACGTATATTTCAATGTCACTTTCCTAAGTAACTGATTGTCATTTTCAAGAACAGATGGCAAAGAGGAGTCCCTGTAGTCCTGAGTCTCCAATGACTATAAAAAATTTGGGTTTGGTGGAGCCAAGGTACATATTAACCTAGCAGACTGGGGTGCATCTCATCGTTCAAGAGAAGAACAATCATCTCTCACAGACTGATTAGAAATGAAAAGTATTAATAACTGTAAGGGATGCAAAAATAATAAGTAAAACTAACCCTTACTGAGTATTTTCTAGTGACAAGTTTTCAGACACGTGATCTATTTAATTCTAAGGCAATCCTAGGAGAACACACTATTATTGTCCCTATTTTACAGATGAGAAAACCAAGGTTTTGAACAAATAACTCATCCAAGGTTGTTCAGCTAGGAAATGGAAGAAATAATAATTCACTTCAGCCTGCTCCTAGAGAGTTAAGGTGAAGACCTCCTTATGATTATGGCTGCAGGCACTTTGAACGCTGGCTGAAATACCAGGGAGACTGATTCGGCCGCTTTCTACTTCAGCAAGGCAGCAGATACCATAAGGCGCTCACCAGTAACTCCTTGGAATTCATCATTCTGTACACACACAGTCCTGTCTCTCAAATGTTGGCTCTTGCAAGTGGTTGTTTAAGGAACTTGGTGGGATACTGGAGAAGTCTGAAAGTGCCTAGAATGAATTCATATGCCTCAGAAGCCCTCAATCAATGTCTGTGAGTCAGTGTGCTGATACTTCAACACTCTCCCTCCTTGGACACTGCATTACAATGTTTCCCAGAGTTCCCCAGTGGAATTAAGGTCCAGTTTCCCTAGTGGTAACTTGGTTGACATTGCACCCTCTACTAGATGCCTTCCTCCCTGTCTAATTTCCCCACACCTATTATTTCCTGGTATCCCCTCCCAAATAATCTTCTTGTTCTTGAATCCTTGTCTCAGGATCTAGGGTCTGATTCTGGGGGAACCAGAACCAAAACCAAAACTCAATTTATGCACCAAATTCAATGGAATTCTGGACAGCAGTTAACCTACATATTTTTATTACAATTAAAATTGTTTAAGACTTTAAATGAGAGATATTAAGTATTCTTAAGTAATAGTTTGCCTAGTTTTCTCATAAAGTTGCCATGCTATGCTATGGTACACTCTGCCTGAATTCAACAAAACATCTAAGGTAGTGGCAATAAATATGTTCAGTTTACTGGATACAAATTTTAAGCAAGAATTAGGTAATAGCAGTGATAATATTATCAATTGCCATTTATTGGGAACTTAGTATGTACAGCTGGGCCCTGTGCTAAGATTTTTTTTTAAGATTTCTTTCTTTATTTTAGAGAGAGAAAGAGAGAGCATGAGCAGGGGGAGGACCAGAGGGAGAGGGAGAGAGACAGAGAAGCAGACTCCCCGCTGAGCGTGGAGCCCAACATGGGGCTTGATCCCACAATCCTGAGATCAAGACCTCCTGGGGTCAAGACCTGAGAGGAAATCAAGAGTTGGATGCTTAACCAACTGAACCACCCAGGCGCCCCCATGTTAAGATGTTTATTTTATTTTATTTTATTTTATTTTATTTTATTTTATTTTGTTAGTCACCATACAGTACATCATTAGTTTTTGATGCAGTGTTCCATGAGCTAAGATGTTTAAATGCAGTTCAGTTTTTATTTGTTTGGTTTTTGTTATATTAATTTTAAATTTTGAAATAATTTCCAAATTACAGAAAAGTTATAAGAATGGTAATTCATCAACAACTTAACCAGGAATCACCAATTTTTAACATTTTGCCACATTTGATTTGCCATTCTTCCTCCCTTTTCTTTCTCCATTCACACGCACACCCACACACACACACACACATGCACGTATGCACATATATTATTTTTTTCTGAACCATTTGAGAGTCGGTTGCATATCTTATCTTCCTTTACTCCTTATACTTCAGTGTGCATTCCCTAAGAACAAAATATTCTCTTATATAAGCACAATACAGTGATCGAAATCAGGTAATCTCATAATGGTATAATACTTTAATCTGTAGTTCATATTCTAATTGTGTTAATTCTTCAAATAGTGTTCTTTATAATAATATCTTTTTTCCATTACAGGACTCAATCTAGAATTATGCACTGCCTTTAGTTGTCATATCTCTTTAGTCTTTCTTAATCTGGGATAATTGTTCTTTGGTGTTTCATGACCTTTATTTATGTATGTATTTATTTAGAGAGAGAGCATAAGAGTGTGGGGGAGGGGAAAGGGGAGAGGGAGAGAGAGAATCTTAAGCAGGCTCCACGCTCAGCATGGAGGCTGACATGGGGCTCCATCTCACGACCCTGAGACCATGACCTGAGCTGAAATTAAGAGTCAGATGCTTAATCCACTGAGCCACCCAGGTGCCCCTACCATGTTAAAAAACTATAAACCAATTACATTATAAAATGCACCTCAATCTGAGTTTGTGTGATGTTTTCTTATGATGAAATTCAGGTTATGTGGCTTGGATGGGAATTATATGTAAGTGGTGTAATATACCCTTTTAAGCGGTGTTATATCTGTTTGAGGGTATTGCATCTGGAGGCAGAAGTTGTATGTATGACCCTTTTTGGTGTTATTAACCATGGTAGGCCCAAATCTAAGAAGACCCCCAAGATTTCCACCCCTAATGCATATACCCTGTACAATCCCCTCCCTATGAGTGGGGGTGAAACTGTGGATTTCACTCCTGTGATTGGGTTATGTTAAATGACAAAGATGAAGGGATTCTGTAGACATAAATAAGGTAGCAAATCAGTTGATTTTGAGTTATCAAAAGGGAGAGAGTATCATGAGCTGGACTTGACCTAAGCAGGTGAACACTTCAAAGGGCCTAGAGTGTTTCTGAGGTCAGAAATTCCAAGTGTGAGAGGGCTTATGGAGGGAGGGGGTCATGTGGTGAGGAACTGAGAGACAATCCAGTTATGCTGTGCCCGCATGTCTGAGCTACAGAAAGTGAGATAATAAACAGGTGTTTTTTTAAGCTGTTATATTTGTGCCAGTTTGTTACACAGCGATAGAAAACTAATTTGTTAATTTTGAATACCTGGATTTAGCGACATCCAGTTTCTTATTTCCTTTACTTTTCTACACAAAGTAGCATACCAGAGAGTTTGTCTTTCACTTAGAAATGACTTCTATAAGTGTACTGATATATTCTCATTATGTTATATTTGCCTACTACTTTATTATGTGCATGCACTATCGTTTATTCAACTAATATTCTAGGTTGGACAATTTCGGTAGATTCTAGTACTTTGCAGCTACAAATAATGTTGCAATGAAGAACTCTGTGCGTATTACATTTGCTTTGTGGAAGGCATATCTTCAGGCTAATTCCTAGAAATAAGACTGCTAGGGCAAAGCGTAATTGCGAATATATTTTTATTAGATAATGCCAACTTCCCCTCTGCTTTTGTGGATTATTTCACAATTTCAACAACAATGTATGAGAGTGACTGTTTCTCTACAGCTTCCTTCACAGAGCATACTGTTAAGCTTTTGGATTTTTGCCAATATGATGGGTGAGAACAGTACCCTAGTGTAATTTTATGTGTCTCTTACTGTTAATGAAAGTAATCTTTTCATATAATTAAGGATCAGTTTTATATTTTTGATAAATTGTTTATGTTTTTACCCTCTTTTATTTTTTTTAAAGATTTTTATTTATTCACTTGAGAGAGAGAGAGTGAGCACAAGCAGGGGGAGGGTCAGAGGGAGAAGTAGACTTCCTGCTGAGCTAGGAGCCCGACTCAGGGCTTGATCCCAGGACCCCAAGATCATGACCTGAGCTGAAGGCAGATGCTTATCTGACTGAGCCACCCAGGTGCCCCACATTTTTGCCCACTTCTAAATAGGACTTTTTTCCCCCCACTCAATATTTAAAAGTTTTTTGTATACTAGGAATATTAAACTTCTACCTATGATATATGTCACTATTCTTGTCCCAATTTTCATCTGTTTTTTAAAATTTTTCCTTGTCAAAGTTTTTGTGTGTGTATGTGTAGTCAAATTTATTACTTTTTATTTGTGGTATCTGAATTTTGAGTCCTAGATAGAAAGTCTTTCCCTATGCCCACATTACAAAGGAATTCACCAGTATTTTCTTCCATTACTTGTATAGTCTTATTTTGTACATTTAGTTTTCTGATACATTTAGGGTTTATTCCTATGTGTGGACTGAGGAGGAGATCTGATTTCCTCTTTATATCAACACTATTTACTATAAAAGTCACCTTTGCTACAGTGACTTCAGATGCCACCTTTATTATATACTACAATTTTATCTGTACTTGGGTCTATTTCTGAATTTTTTATTTTATTTCATTGGTCTGTCTCTTCAAGGCCATTGACACTCTGTTAATTACTGAGGCATTTTAGTATGTTTTAATATCTTGTAGGGCTAGTCATTCTCATAGCTTTTCCTTCTCAGTGTTTTCCCAGATATTTTGTACATCTACTCCTCCACATAAGCCTTTCGATTTGTCTAGCTCCATATAACAAAGTGTATTGTTATTTTTAGTGTGATCACATTAAATTTATAAATTAATTTAGGAAGAATTGACATGTTAATGATGTTGAGATGCCTTATCAAAGAGTAAGGCATGTATTTTTGTTCAAGTGTACTTGTTAGTGTCTTTCAGAAGGGTTTTATAGCTTTTTCTTACGGGTTTTACACATTTCTGTTACATTTATTCCTATTTTATCTTTTATGATGTTTTTGTCATAACATTTTCAAACTCCTTCTAACACATCCCCAACTCTTCTTTTTGGCTATTATTTTTTGCATATGATGGCTATCAATGTTTGCTTGTCAGTTTTATATATTGCCAACTTGAATTATTTTACCAACTGAGTTAGGAATACCACTTATTCTGAAGGGTTTTCCAGGTATACTATCATATCATCTGTAAAAAGAGGGAATTTTACTTTTTCTTTTCTAAATCTGATGCCTCTAATTGATTTATCTTGTCTAACTTCATTCCTGTCTTGTTCCTGACTTTGGCATCTATGGAGTACACATAAATTTTTTTTTTTTGATGTACTAATATGGTGAATTATATCAAAGGGTTTTCTAATATTAATCCTCTTCTTGCAAACCCACTTGGTCATAGTGAATTATTTTCATTATGTGGTATTAGAGTCTATTCAACTCTAATTTATTTTGAATTATTTCTAGATGCAATATATTTTAAACCTTCAACGATACGATGAAAACATGCCAACGGAAAGTCCAATGAACTCATAAACAATGAGGAAAATATATAGAATAACTAATTCAATTTCTCTAATTCCTTACCAGTGGTCCCACTCTTATCATTTGTTTTCTTTCACCTTGTTCTGAGAAGAGTCATTTAGTATTTCTCTCATTCATCAGATTCCTTTACATCCCGCACTTCTTTTATATCCATGTGTTATACACTGACACGCTCAACTTCCTTCCCTGCTCAGACTGCGGACTTCCACACATGTCTGCTGAAGATGATGTTGAGCTAGCCACATGATGGCATGGTGCCTTCACTCTCGTTCACCCTGCCTGTGAAAAATGGCCAGGCTCAGCCAAAGGGTCAAGGCTTTCTGTCTGGCCTAACAGTAAAATAAGCTACCAGCCTATGGTCCAAACAGAGCCTTATTTCAACTATTCCACACCATCTCCCTTGCCTACATCTTTCCCCCGCTCCAAGCCTTCTGGTGGAGTTTCCTGTTCCACCTTAATGCCCCAAGTTACTCAAACTTGCACAGTAGCAGGTGACTCTGAATGCACTAATATTTAGTTGAGCACTCTTCTGGGGCTTGGAGCTTGGGAGTGCAGTGATTTCTGGATTCTACAAGGCAAAAAGCTTATTAGTCTTCTCTAGTGAGCTACCATGTCCTTGCAATATGTTTTAAAGGTTGAGTACTTGGCTGACCATGACATGGCACTCTGCCTCTACTTCCCATGGCTCTTTGGACAGAATATGCTTTCCCTAGAACTTTGGGAATTTCTGATGAAAGCCCTCTACCCATCACCTTCTTTGGAAATACAAAAAATGATGCCATTTGAAATTTCTGAATTTTCAAATCTTCAGCTCAACTTTCTCAATAGTCTCAATGGTTGAAAGTCCTTATTCTTCTAAGAACTACTTTGAACTTTAGTAACAAAATTCACTGAGAATCAGATTCAGTAAGAGAGTAAGTGGTATATTGGGCAATACCACTTTTGGCCAAAAATTAGGTTTTAACCATAAAGAAATGAGTCTTTATTTTCTGTTTCATAAATTGGCTTGTGAAAGCATTTCTGAAGGGAGGACTTGTAGTGTTACTTGGGCTAATGAATTAATGGAATAAAGGAGTGGCTTCTTTGAGAGGACCCTACTGATTTGGATGCACACATTCTGCTTGATTCACTTATTTTAAAAATCTAAAAGCAATAATGTAATTTGTCAATTTACAGTAGTGGTCAAAAGTGAAACACTGTTGATATTATTCCTCTCAGACCTTAATGTTTCTGGGCTTATACTGGAAGCTTTATAAACGCACACAAAGCTAGTTATAATGGCAATGATACTCATCATAGAAAATACACAAATTGAAAAGCAGAAATCTGCTTTTAATGGCCACTTTAAAAGCTACATTAATATCTTCTCATTCAGTATTAAAGTGCTTCTTTACAGAGCTCTGGTGTAATGAATCAGAGTTTAAAGTCATGATTCTGGTGAGTTTAAATAGGATAAACATTTTAATATATATTTTTAAAGTTTGAAGATACTATAGCAGTCAACAGTGTGTGAAATTCCATTTGTTCATGTACCCTTCTTTTCATTTTTCTTTTACACCCTGTACAAAAATGACAGTTAATTAACAACCTAGCCCAAGAGAAGTGTTTCTAGTGATAATAAACAAAAGCTATTGTCAAAGAATCTAAAATTTACCATGACCAGAAAAAAGAAAATTATGGAGACAAATTACAGGGAAATCTTACAATTAAAATACTTAGGCTGACATTCAGATGTATGTGAAATTGTATATTATATATAATTTAAATCAAAGGTAAAAAATCCATAGTATATATATCTCTGGAAATTTAACAAACGTGTGTGTGTGTGTGTGTGTGTGTGCATGTGTGTGTATCTTGTTATGTAATAAAGAGTTCTTATAAAATAATGAGCTCCCACCTATTGCATGGTTTCATTAGCTCATGTAAATGTGACTCCGAAAAGTTTTAAGAAGATTCATAAGAATAGACATGTTAAGTACGCAAAACTGAAACATAATTAAATTAGAAAGCATATATTTAAAGCACTATCCTGCAACATATATTTGGAAACATTCAGAAAACTATACATCTTAATGACAACTTCCTCATCACAGTAAACTACAAGGTATTATTGTTAAGGTGTCTATACAACATCAGAAAGAAGGAGAACATTCTTTTGGATTTGTAGACTCATTTTTGTTTCCAACGGGATAAGAGGCAGAAAAGAAAGACACGATGCCTGGATGAAATAGCATACGAACAAACACTAAAAGAAATGGAGAAGAGTTAGGAAGCATTTTCCTCCCACGATGGACTTGAAATAACTTTACCAAAGTAACAAAGAATAACTGTTCTTTATAACGTGCACAGTTAGAAGAACCAAAGCAGCCAGTAAATTAAACTGTCATAGGGAATCAACCAGAATGTTAGAAATGCATGTACCCTAACTAATGGCTGAGAAAAAAAAATACATTCTGGGTAACCTAAAAATAAAGTACTGGTCAGATAATTGAAAACTCCCATTCAGACATGATTTCCTCTGTGGCACTTCAATCTTCCTCAGGTTTCATTTTCTACCTCATGTGCATGAGATAGTGTCATCTTAAAAGCAAGGATAATGGATGAAAGCTACATTCAATGTCTTTAAAAAAAAAAAAACAACACAGCACATCATTTAGGATGGTCTAATTTTTCTTAGTAATCAATATGTTTCATTTTATTTACCCTTCTATTATTTAAAAATTAATTTTATTTTCAAATTCAGTCTGAAATGACTTGTCCAATTTTGAAAATAATCTAAATTTAAATGCTTTTGGCTCAAGGTTGTTTACATCTTCCCAGATCTTTTCCAGATAAAATGCATGCTTAAGAAAGTGGATAGTGTTCCTGGAACCCGAAGAAATGTTGGAAGATATTTTTTTCATCTGATTTTACATTGAGAATGCAAAATCAATAGTAAAACATATGCTGAATTACCAAAACCCTGTCTCATTAAAAAAAAAAAAAAAACCAAGTGAACTTGGATTTTCAGGAGACTATGGTATATTCTCTATTGTTATTCAAAGAGAAGCACATTTTAGAGGACTTAAAGCTTAAATTATGATACCATAACAAAATATGAAGTCATAAATTCCCTTAAAAGTATAATAAGACTATAGCTTACGAAACAGTAATTAGAATGTGTCTGTAGAATTGGTTTAGAAACCCCAAGGTTATAACTGTATAAACATTAGAAAGGGCTGTTTTTAACAAGTGTGAATTAGGTATTCTTAATGAATAGCTAAAGATAACTTCCAATAGTAAAAAATGCATTATTTTTTCTGAACTAAAATGATCAGATTCTCAAAACTTTCTCAATACAAGGACCTGCAGCATCAACTAAAATTGTGACAGCTGCTCAATACATGTATGTGTGCCTGCATGGTTACAGATGAAAAGCTAAAACTTACTTGTTCATTTGGGTTATGGAAATCGTAAGGGCACTTAAAATGGAATTTACGCATTTACAATAAATTCCAGAAAGACAGTCCAGTAAGTATACGCTCTCAGGAAAATGGACAGTAAGAAATACAACAGCCTCTGATTCCCTTTCAGTACGATTGGTTCCTTTGAGGGAATTATAAATAGTGAACAGAGAACTGTTTAATTGAAAATGGACTCTTCATGGATATGTGTGATTAACTCCACTGGGCAATAAAAATTAACACTTAACATTGCCCTGTTTGTACAATGCTCTGCGGGTCTCAGGATATAGGGAGACAACAACTCTGCCTGTGACAGAGCATTAATTTGTCATGGTGTTGGATTGCCTATGGTGTGGACTGCGAGTCTAAATGAATGGTCAGATTAGTCTAAAGTCCACAAAGACAGATAAATGCCGTACATGCATAACAGAGCTGTGAGCAGACACTGGTGATATTAGCAAACTGTCAGCGTGGCCACCTCTTTCTTGCACAAGGAATAAAGACATATGTAACATATGAGACATCACAGAAAAAGTAAACTTGCAGGTAACTGGAAAGAAAGACAACAAAAGAAATCAGAATACAGTTAAAAAAATCTATCTTGAGAAGAGGGAAAAAAAGTACATTTTCCCCTCTTTTCTATTGCGAGGCTGTGAAGAGTACATTGCAGATTTAACACGTTATTGGGATGCAAAAATATGGCTTAGGACTTGATTAATTGGGTTGAACTCTTGGGGTCCTGGAAGTACCGAAGGTGACAAACCCCAGAAATGTCCTAGCCAGGATCACAGCATCATGCATCACAGCAAGACCAGGGCAGAGTGCAAGGGTGTCTGCCTTTTTTGCAAGTACAGCGACTGGAATGCATGAGAGGGGGCTTCCAACAACACGAGCCCTTGCAGTTTTACCTGCTGGACACAGGCTTATATGTGTTTTAAGGCACTTACATTTTCTGAGAACTTTTTGGTAAGAACAGGAGGACTGAGGCACTAATAAAGAAGTACAGGTGGCGGTGAGACTGCATACAATTAATAATTAGAGAACTAATTTAGGTATATGGACCACATCAGCATTAAAGAGAGGGAAAAAGTGAGGGTTTGTCCTAGTGCTTAAGAATGACTCTAGGGTTAAGCAGGGAGCTCTGCGTTCTACAAACATGGAAAATTTCAGTCATAATGCCTAGTCACTGAGGCTAAGCGCATGCAGAAATTCTGTTTTAAAATTTAAATTAAAACTATTTCATTGCATTTGTTTATGCTGGCATTGGATGAGGCGCTCAAGAAATATGGGAAATGTTTCCAAACAAATCTTTGTGTATTTTAACATATTGCAAGTACTGTGTTAGTTGATAACTCTTTCTTTCCGGTCACTTTTTAATGTGCGATTTGTATACTTTCTTATCAGTTTATTTTTAATATACATAGTTTCTACACCATGAAGTGCATTACCAGCCAGGAGAAGAACACAAAGCAGTTTCTATAGGGTAATGCACACGTAAAAGAAATCAAGGCATTGCCACCTTGCAGAGATCGTCCTTTCTCCCGTTTCATGGCAAAATCCTACTTATCAAGACCTAGATTAACTACCACAACCCAGTGACTCAAAGCAGACACTTTGCCAGCAAGAAAAAAAAAATGCATTTAAAGAAAGAAAAGATTCTAGAAGCAAACAAAAGAAATAAATAAAATTTCATGAACTTAAATAAGAATCAATAAAGATAACAATGAAAAAAACATTCTTTTGTTTAAGAACAGCTTCACACTAAAATTCTAGAAAACACTAACATGAAAGTAGACAGGGGAAGTGGTAAAAGTAAACTATGGCCTACATTTTTACAGAACAAGAGAGATTATTAATTTAACAGAATATTAGCTCATTACTTGTAGTCACTCTTAAAAATACCAATTTATATGTTTCTTAAAGATTCACAGAAAATCACTAAAAAATAGAAATAGAATTTAATAGTTTCAAATCTTGTAGGAAAAAAATAGAAAAAATTGAAGCAAAGAGAAAGCAAGAAACAGACAACATGGATACAGCTCAAAATCATAAATTTGAATGAAAAAGCAAGTTACATAATCATATGTATAAAATGATGTGATTTAGTAAATGTCAAATACCATATACACACACACGACACAGACTGAAACCACACACTCCAAATTCTTAAGAATTCTTGCTTCCAGAAAGGTAGAAAAAGGAATGTGATTGGTAACAGCAGTTGACAAAGAGCTTTTTATCTTTATCCTATTAAAAATGCATTTGCCTAATATAATAGTAACAGCAACTACTATTATTAGTGATCATTAAGGAAAGTTGCAATCATTCATTGCTCTGGCAAATATTTATTGACTATTTGCCAGGCACTACGGTACAAATTAGAACTATTCTGGATAGACCAATTAAGCACATTTTATATTGTCACTTCTCTCAGGTTAGCCAGAGATATGCACTTTGGTGCAGATAGTCTCTTTGGAAGGCAATCTCAAGAAATAAAGAATGTAAAAGGTGAAGCAGAGATGTAAGGAAAGCCAATAAATGATATTAACGAGTGGGTTATTGCTGTGAGCAACTGGAGCTCAGTCCTGCTGGGGACCTCTGAGAAACCATGTAGAAACATTCTTCATGATTGTCCCACTGGAGGATAGGGAATAATGTTCATCTTCCCACTTTCCTTCCCTTCTAATATTGAAAAACACAGATTTTTTCACTGTGGATACCAGATCACTGACTACATGGTTTTCTTTCCTCTAATAAGCCATAACACAAGTGATTCAGGAAGCATCGGGCCACATCCAGATGAGCATGGCACTCCAAAGCATATGGAAACCTGCCAAGTACTGACTTAAAGTCATCTGTCTACAGTGGGCCAACAAAGCAACTAAAAAGATGAACAGCCTACTCCGTTTTCCTGCCTAAAAGGATTTCTGACTTGCTCTGAGTAAATGCATAACCAGTTTGTGACTGGTGTGGATTGTTTTACCCCTGAAGCAGGAGAGCAGTGTGGCCTCTGGAGCTAGACAGATACTGTCTTGAGTCTCTGCTCCACCATTTGGCAGCTGAGTCAATTAGTTATATTCTCTGACCATGGATCTCCAATTATAAAATGAGAATAACAGATGAATGACAGAGGATTATTCTGGGAATGTTATAAGGGAAGAAATTTTGCATCTCCAGTGCTGTCTTGTCCCCTGAACTGTAGGCTCTCAAATGTAGTAGTTTACTCTATATCTCAACTGGGAAGTCAGCTTGACACCCTTGAGACTCAATGCACGTCACTTGAGGGCACCTCCATCCTTCAAGAAACTCAGGCAGTCATCCTCGCCTCCTTTCTCTCATAGCCCACATCTAAGACGTCGAAGAGTTTGCTTAGCTTTACTTTCAAAATTTATTTTGAATATGACCATTTCTCACCATCTCTTTCACTACACCCTTAGTCTGAGATGGAATGTATTTTGTAGGTTCCTAACTGGTCTCACTGCTTCCACCCTGGTCCTTCAATAGTCTATTGTCTATTCAGCAGTAAGAGTGATCTTTCAAAGCTATAAGTCAAAGCATGTCACTCCCCTGCTCAGAACTCTGGAATGGGTCCCCTTCTCCGTGAAACCCAAAGCACTTAATAATGGTCTCCAAGGCCCTATAAGGTCTGCTCCCCACCCAGTGCTTCTCAAATCTGATTTACTACTACTGTCCTTCTTGCTTATTCTACTCTATCCACACTGGCCTCCTTGTCAGGCATATTCCCATAATAAGGCCTCTGAACTGGCTGGTTTTATTTCCCTATCTAAGTATAAAGCTAAAATCTCTCATCTTCTTCCTATCTTTGCTCAATTATCGCCTCAATAAGGCTCACCTTAGTCATCATATCTAAAATTGTAGCCAGTCTCCCTCATATTATCTACTCTTGATACCCCTGCCACCACTTACTGTACAGTCTTTGTTACTCCAACTGTGTTCCCAAACTAGCAGCACTGGCAAAGGAACTTGCTAGACATGCACAATCTCACTCAAGACTTATGGTAACAATCTGCATTGTAACAGAATCCCCAGGTGATTCACATGCACACGAAAATCTGAGATGCAGAGCCATATGCTATTTTCTATACCGCTTATAAACGTTCATGTATCTTTAAGACAGTACTCTTACATTCTTTGCTTAAGTTCCACAGGATGAGGATTTTTGTCTCATTGTTTTGCCCACTGCTTTATCCCAATTCCTAGAACAGAACTTGGCACATAGGGAAATATTTGTGGAATGAATCACTGAATGCATGAATGAGGAATATCTGAGGTAATATGACCAGAACACGGCCTAATCTATATGGACTGCTTAACCCATGTGGTTCCTCTTTCTCTTCTCCCCGGACAAATCACAGTTCACAGTCAGGGCTTTCGCATTTTAACGAGTAAAATACTTTGCCAGAAACCAACCAGCAAAAGTTCATGAAAGACAGAATTTCTGTTTCATCGCTTTGAAAATATAGATGAACAATCTTCTAATCTTTTCCTCCCCACCAACTGCCCAATGATTACTAGATTTATTAAAAAAGAGACAAACACATTAGCACTAATGGAAGGAGCTTTAAAAAAGTAAAATTGGATCTGCACATAATTAGTAAAACAAATTGCACTGAATGTGTTATTTTATTTCATGGGACATTTAAGTTAGAATCGATTGTCCAAAGAATAAATCTTGAGCATGATAATGTCTCAAAAAATTAAAAATCCCATAGATTCTCTCATGTCACTGAATAAAATCAACATCTATCAAAGGATAAATTCAAAGACAAATAGATGAAGATTTGCAACTATCACCTCTTCTGCAAAGTAGAAGTGTTTTCAAGAATTGCCTAAAGTAGTAAAGTAAGGAAAAGGTAGCTTATGCATGATAAGGCAGCTAATTCAAATTTAAAATTAAGTTGAAACCTTAAAAAAAAAGCTTTGGTATATATCTATATCTTTGTGCATGTGTGTGTATACACAAGCACACATTTTACACATATGTGTATATCCTAATAATTTTTAGATAAGTAAATGTTAACATTCAAGATAAACATTATTCTGTTAAGTATTTTATTGATATAAAATTTAAGGCTACAAACCCCAGTAAAAGCAAAATTCAAAAAGATTTCCAAATTGCAAAGCAGAAAGAAAAAGTATAATAAATCTTATTAGATTGAAATTAAGAACTGCTTTTGATCATAGGTACCATAAGGAGACTAAAAAGATAAGCCAAAAACTGAGAGAAGATATTTGTAGTACATATTACTGGCAAAGACCTAGTAACCAGAATATGTAAATTACTCCTTTGAATCAGTAAATGTAAGACAAATAACAAAAGTAAAGTGGGTAGGCAAAGGTTAAGGGCTTGATTACAGATGTGGTTGAACATACCTATGGGTGTGTAAACTGGTATAACTCATATGGAGAACAATTTCATATTACCTAATATAATTCAAAATATGCACAGAGACCCAGTAGTTCAACTCCTCAGTATAGGTGTACCCTGGAGACACCTTTCCATATATACACCAGGAGACAAATATAGGAATAGTCACAGAAGCATTGCTAATAGCAAAAAAACTCAAAATAGCCCTATGTCCATCAACAATAAAATGGATAAATTAAATTCTAGTATATTCATGAAATTACATATTATACAATAGTACAAGCGAATAAATGCTGATACTGCCACCATTATGATACTATCTGAAGCAGAAGTGAAAAGATAAGTCCCAGAAGAATGAATATATTCAAATGAATACATTCATATAACAAATTTAGCAAAACTATATTTTTTAGTTAATATACAATATATGGTAAAACTATAAAGCAAAGGCGGAAAAAGTACCATACAACTTAGGACAGCAGTTGTTAGTTACATCTGAAGGGAGAATAGGAGATGAGGTCCAGGAGGCCATGCCTCAGTGGGTTTTATAAGGTGTGGTATCATACTGCTTTATTTTTGAAACTGGTGGCTGAGGCAAAGTTCATTTTTGTTTTTATTCTTTAAACCATCTCTATATGGTATATTTATTCTTCTGTATCTAGAACATAGTTAACATTTCTTTAGAAGTATAAATAGGTAAATGAAAGGCATTACAGTAAGTCAACATGAAAAATTTCCATAATTCATTAAATAATATTACTATGTTTTCTAGTAACCGTTCTTTTGTGCAAAGTAAATAGCTAAAAAAGTATTTTCCTACAGCCCAATTTAGACATAGAATGTTGGAGATCTGTGTTACTCTTTCTGCTATACCTACTGTGGAACTAATTGACATAAAAAACTGGAGTCAATTCATAAATCACTTGAAAACAGAAGGGCCAAGAGGGAATCAATCAGCCCTGCAATGTAAAATTAATTGATTTAATTATTCCTAAAACCGTCTTTGAGATAGATATTCAGTAGAAACTACTACTTCCTGAGTTTGTAATTCTAGGACTTCACTTGAATTGAGAGAATTTTCTCAGCTCTTCATAGAAAACATCCTTGACACCACTTAAGATATTTCTCTTTTTCTTTGTAGGCCATCACTGTGTCTGAGCATATGTTTATATTGCTAGCATTTCTTCATATCTTTATAGTAGAGCTTCATTCCCTCTACTTCTTGAAAACGTTAATTTAAATTCTATTCAGTAAACATCTGTACAGTTTGCTGAAGAAGTTCAAGTTCAGTAAGAGATGACTGAATGAGATATGTCAAATAGGTTCGTTCAGATTTGCCCTCTTGATTTTTACAAGGCCAGTGAAGGAGATTATAACTCAGTGAGCTAACTTTGCTCAAAAGCTCATTTCAAATAACCTAAGCAAATCCACTCAAAGTGTACTTAGGAACACAAGACAGGTATGTACAGGTAAACAGCAAGGCTTGATTTGTGTTCATGCGCGTGTGTGTTTTATAGTAACAAATACTGAAACAATGTTTCTCACCAGAACGACTAGAACAACAAAATTCTCCAGCTCTCTTGGGAATTCTAAAATTCACTAAAGAGATTTACATAAAAATTTAGTCCCAGACTTTATACATTTGTTTCATGAATCCAAAGAAAACACATGTGCACATTCTTTGCTCAATATATTTCTGCAGAAAGGTTTTTGAGAATGTTAAAACATAACTGCAAGAGTTTTAACCCCCCTTTCCCCTATGCAACAATCAGTCTGGAAATAAAAAAAATTCACATATACATTATACTTAGATTAATATTCACATATACATTATACTTAGATTAATTAAAAAATGTCTTAATAAAGATAAATGGGGAATGGAATTTTTAAAATGATTTAAGTTAAAAAGGGACATAGACTTCTGGAGCAAAGGGAATTGCATATCTTCTCTTGTCAAAATGAGTGTCCTAATTCTTTTCATCAAAAACAATCATCAGGATATCCAAAGTCACTGAATACTCTGCTT